>NW_024582720.1:352783-392989 GCF_018398535.1 Haplochromis burtoni
TCAGAGAGCGGGATGACATCAGACGCTCTCTTTATTTATGATTGGCTGAAGCGGCGGACAGACAAAACGCTGCCTCTTTACATCTGGGGACACTCTCTGGGAACAGGGTAACAACACACCTGTGTACCTGTTTCCTTTGCACGCACACCACTTACTGACCGCCCCTTTAAAGGTGACTCACTAATAGGGTGGCAGTGCTATAAGACCCGCCCACATGAGAACAGGAAAGGAGAAAACGGTCACGGCTCAGCGTGTGTCTAATGCAGAGGGTGTGGGTGGATGTTGGACGGGTGGTGTCTTAGTGAGGCTTTGAATCATTCCTGCCACACCTTTCCAGCTTTACTCACGACTTCCGAAAGCCTTCTCAACATTCAGGCATCGAAACTGGAAATTAGCTCTAAAGTTTTATAGTGTGGGGGGGGTCACTGCTGCCCCTGCAGGACGTTAGAGGAACTGCAAGTTTCAGTCCCAGAGGTCGATCAGCAGCAACGAGGCTGAAGCAGATCCAAGGATTCCGATTTAATCCGAGTTTCTTTTCTTTCAGAGTGGCAACCAATGTGGTCAGACGGCTGTGTGACAGAGGTACACACACACACACACACACACACACACACACACACACACACACACACACACACACACACACACACACACACACACTTCTCTCTTTAGTGTGTGTGAAATGAGGGCTGGCTCAAGACTTTTGCACAGCACTGTGTGGACTAAAAATAGCAAAACAGCAGATTGAGAACGACATTAACTAAAACTCCCAGGAGTTTATTTCTGGGTTTAATGGGAGCGTCTCAGCAGCCGAGGATTGTGGGAAACGTAGCGTCAGGTACTAATGATGACATCGTTTCACAGGAAGTCCTCCTGACGCGCTCATCTTAGAGTCTCCTTTCACCAACATCAGAGAGGAGGCCAAGAGTCACCCCTTCTCCATGGTAACACACACAGACACACACACAGACACACACACAGACGCACACAGCTCCTGCAGGTGTGTCTCACAGTGCGTGTGTGTGTTTCAGGTGTACCGGTACCTGCCCGGCTTTGATTGGTTCTTCCTGGACGCCATCACTGCCAACAACATCCGCTTCACCAGCGATGAGAAGTATGTACCTCATCAAAGCTCCTCCCACATGAAACGTGTTTTCGAGCGGCGCCCGGCTGCTCGTCAGCAGCTCGCTACGTCGTTTTTAAAAAGCATGCGGCTGTTTGACCTGAATCAGCGTGCAGAGCGCCGCCTCTGAGCGTTTACTTGTTCTCGGGGTTCGGAGTAAATTCCTGAGTGGGTGGAACAGGAAACGTTTTTACCGTCTTTGGATAATTTTGGAGTTGATGTTAAATTGTCCGAGGAACATTTCGAGTTTCTCGTGAAGTTTAAACCGAATCGTTGATTTTATGTTTTCAGTCGTGCAGGTCTGACGGATGGAGCTTGATTGTTTTTAGACGCTGATCCTGGATCTGCTCGTGCAGCGTCAGAGAACAGACTTTCATTACAGCTGCTGACCTTCGACCCTGCAGACTAATCAGGAAATATTAGCTCGTTATGTGTGTGTGAATATCTGGTGATTCACACACACATAACCCAAACAGCAGCACCTAGTGGCTGTTAGAAGAACTGCAGCCCCTGAATGCAGCAGATGCGTTTAATGTCCCTGAATGTTTGTGTGTCTGCAGCATGAACCACATCTCCTGTCCCGTGCTCATCCTCCACGCCGAGGACGACAGCGTGGTTCCTTTCCACCTCGGTAAGAAGGTAAGAACGTGTGACCGAAACATCTCCACCAATCTAAAGAAATCCGTCAAGAACAAGTCTTATTCTTTAAGACAGCGGCCCCCAACCCCCACGGCACGGACCGGGCCGCGAGAGTTGAGGCTCGGGTGTGAAGTTTCTGGTTTTCAGGGTTTTTATCGTTAACTCGGTAGAACTGAAGCTAAAACGAAAACATTGGACAGATTTCTGCTGTATTGTCACGTTAATAGAAACCGGAACGTTTCATGTTTTTAAAGAACGTTCTGATGTGGACGGATCTGCTCCGGCAGCATTTATGCAACGCCAAATCACAACAGGGCGCTTTTCATAGAGCCAACGATCACACAGAGAGGAGCCAACAACCAGACGACCCTGTGAGCAGGCGCTTAGGCGAGGGTGGGAGCAGGAAGAGCCAGGCTCAGGGAGGGTGGCGTCGAAGACGGGAGAGAGAGGCACGAGTTTCTGTGTGACTGATCTGTAGAGCCGCGCTGTGATGGTGTAGACCGGACGCAGCACGCCGTTTTTCCTGCAGTAGAAGAAGAAACTGAGACTAACCCGCCTCCTCGCCCTCTCCCTGCAGCTCTACTCGCTGGCGTCGCAGTCGAAGAGCCTGAGCGGTCACAAGGTTCAGTTCGTGCCCTTCCCCGCCGCGCTCGCCTACAAGCACAAGTTCATCTACAGGAGCCCGGAGCTGCCAAACATCCTCAGGTAGGATCAGCTCGCGGTGATGTCACGGTGAGCCGCGAAGCCGCGCTCACGCTGCTCTTTGTCTTCTCTTTCAGTGATTTCCTGGGCACAGCTCATCCCGTCGCACAGTGAGGACAGACAGGAAGTACTCGGATTACTCTCTGCACTCCACGACAGCCGCACCGCCGCGGCTCGTTTTGTCCTCGCATGACCTCGACACGTCATTCCTGCTTCTGTTAGCATTCCTCCCACAGCCGCGCTCGTGTCACAGCACGCAGGGTCGCCACGGCAACCGATGCTTTTAAAGAGTGGTGGCGTGGAGTTTTTAATATTTTTGTGTGATTGTGTCGAGTTTATCACTGGAACTTTGTGTCTGAAGGCCTGTTACAACTTGAATTAAATATTATTTGTTTTATTTGTCTTCATTTATCAGCTCTGCTGTTTGTTTCAAAAACATCTGAAAATGTTGATGTCAGCATTTCTTACAATGACTGAAATAAAGAGATTTTTATTTTTCAATGTAAAGATGCAAAAATATCCAAAAGTAATTAAAGTAAATGTTAAATCATCAGATGAAAGAAAAAATGTTAACAAGGAAATTTTGACGACGAAAATCTCGTTTAAAAACAAACAAACAGAAAATGAGTCGAGGACGAAGCTTTCTGTGTACAAAACATCAGGTTCATGTTTCTGTGGTGACGGAAATAAAAACAGCAGCAGAAACAGATTCTGATGCGAAACCATTACCCACGAGACACCTGGGCGCTCACGCCGGGCCTCGAACAAGCAACTCAAAACCAAAATAACAACAACAATAATATTAATGAGCTCTGAGCTGATGATGATGCTCAGCTTCATCGAACACGATGAGTTTTTTAAACTAAAAGAAGATAAAAAATAAAGATTTCGTTTTACAAGCTGCTTGGTTCCCTGAACGCACCGCCACAGACACGCTCGTTAGCTTATTTATGCTGTAATGTGATTGGATAGTGAGTAAACAGCACTCTCTCGCTGTTTGACTCAAAGGCACGATTCTGCACAAATATATCCACCTGGACGTACAGGCAGGTGAGGAAGCTCACCTTTCCTTTCAAATTAAAAGCTGTTGATCCACAGCAAACACCTCATTCTTCTTCTAATGCAGGGGTCTGATGACGAGCGCATCTAAAATTTCCTAAGAGGTCAGTGTGCCGTAATGACTGCATTAGCAATAAATTTAATAACGCTCTATATGAACAGTTACTCACTATATAGATCAACTTTACAGAATTATATTTGTTCGCAGATGTTGGCAGCTGTCAGCGAATAGTTATCAGCTATTTAGAAACAAAAAAGACTTTTTATCCATAACAGCAAATGAACTGTACAACAGAAAATACAAATGCTATCTATGGTCTCCTCACAACAATGATAAGTAAAATAAACTGGGCCAATATGACATGTTTGTTAATACAGAGACACACGTGTTACTGTGATCTCTGGTCTCCCACTCAGAGACACAGGTCTCCCAGTGTCCAGCATTCAGAGGCTACCTGAGGACTCATGTGAGAGAAAACCTGCTCACACAGACATGTAGAGCCAAACACTGTCAATAAGGCCTCTGAATGTTCTGAAGACAGTTGTCAGGTAGTGACGTCCAGCAGGTGAACATGCAGCTCCATGAACACGCACAGCTGTGGAGTCCAGCTGCGTTCATAGTTCTGCAAACTTTGACCCCCACAGAGTCGAGCTTTTCAGTTCAGTCAGCTGCATTTTGATTAACTGGTATTAACTCAGCCAGTTAATGCGAGACAAACCAGCTGCTCATTAAAGCTTCTGGTTTGATCAGTCTCAGTCTACGGATGTATCCGTGTGTTTCCGTGGTGCTGATGCTGAGCCGACAGCTGCTGAAGCTTTTGAAGTGTCAGGATGTGGAAATTTCAACATCGCTTGAAAAAAAACTGCCAGCTAACAACGTCCCTCTGACCAGTAGACGAAGTTATTTTTAGCCAATTACAAGTTGAATCTGGTACTTGGGGTTGCTAAGATACCGTCATTAAGAAGCGGCACACCTAATGTCTCTGCGAGCTGATTTGCGATGTGCACCACTGGCCCGCCCATTTATTTTTTAATGCACCTCTCAGATCAGTTCACTGCGTGTCGTGTGCAGGGCTGGACTGGGACAAAAAAACGGCATTTTGACTGGAGACCGGCCCCCCAGGTATTAAAGCCATAAACCCTTTGAATGAAAATAAATGCTGTTGTGACAGTCCCATATGGAAAAGAAATAGTAAAAACTTACATGATTTACTCATGAAAGTGGCCACTTTCTCATTACTTTCATACATTGTTTTAGTATCCAAAACATACAAGTTTCATTATATAATTTTTCAAGGGATCTTATATCTGTTTTTACTCTTGTATGCTTTTCATACAAGTTTCACACAAGACAGATACAAACTTTATAAGATTTATAAATATCTTTTCCATATGTACACTGTCTTGTTGGTATATGTATGATTTCTATACATTTTACGTCAGATAAAAACTTTGGTTGTAAGATTCAGATAATTATTTAATAAAAGCTAGATTATTTTAAATGAGAATAAGAAAGAAAAGTATTTCTTTGTGCCCCCCTCTCCCTGTTAATGCCCTACCTGGCCCCCTGGCAACACTTTGCTAGACCCGCCCCTGCACAGTTACCAGCTGTCAGCTACTTAAAAAAGGATCCTGGTGTTATTTGTCTCTCAGAAACAGTTCATAACTTCAACTCATTCATGTCACCTAAAAGGTAAACCTGTTTCTCCATCACAGCTCTGATGATTCAGTAAGGACATCTCCTGGTTTCATCTTCATGTTTCCCTCTCACCAGATAACCAAACCATATCATGACCAGCAGGTTTGCAGCTGTGGCTCCAGCAAACATCAGCTGATACTAGAAATTAATATTAAATAAATTCTAACAACAGCTGATCAAGCTTAAACGTGCTGCTGTTGTTTAGCGCGACATCCGCTGGTTTCCTCTTTCTGGCGCAAAGTGGGCGATAAACAAACAAGAGAGCGATCAGCTGATCATTGATCAGTTTCATGATTGAAGTAGAAACAGGAGAGGGAGGGGAGAGAATGAAAGAAGAAGAGGCAGCTGTGCAGCAAAGACGAATAACTCCAGCTTTGTGTCTTTTTCCATTCTAGCTAAAGTCCGGGACAAACTGCGTCTCTTCTCAGCTCAATACGAAACGTGTAATATTTTCTCTGAATGAGGGACCATTCCATTTTTTTAAGGAGCCGTTGGCAACTCTACTAACTAACCTTATGAATAAAATAAAGTTCACTATCAGTAACATCACAGCACCACCCAGCTGTATAGAAACTCCGTCAAGCTGGCTAGAACGCAGTACGAATTATTGTAACTGAGGGTAAAAAGTCAGCACAACGAAAAGAAACTCCAGCTAAACTTGGTTCATATCTGACCCAGACAGACTGCAGGTCAGAACTTCTTACCTGAAGTTCACCTGACGCTCGGACCTGCGGCCGCCTCGGGTCTCTGCTCCTCCTCCCATCTCCCTCATCCACCTGCTGGCCTCTGTGGAAGCTCTGCCACAGCCACCACCAAACAACTCAGTTATTTTTACACATCGGCAGCATCTGGCCAATCCACCACCTCTCATTGTTCATGCCCACCGGGCTGCCCGATGGCCAGTCCAGCGATGTTAACCTGCAACCAAATCTGCAGCTCCATACAGCAATGTTACGACTTGGATTATATCTTATAACTCATAACTCTTATGTTAGCTCCCCCAGCAGCCTACTGTCAGAAATATTCGACGGTTGCAATAATTCTTTAAGTGTTATTTTTTCCTTGGGATTCTAATTTAAAGTTTACTAAACTCAACAAACTTAATATTACTTACCGGGACATTTATTCTCTCCTCATTTATTCTCTCCTCATTTATTCTCTCCTCATTTTCTTTCTCCGAAAAATTGTTTCCTGCAGTGCGTCTTTCTGCTTGGCTCTCCTACCTTTGCTAACGTGATGCACATAGCGCAGAAGGATGCTGCATTCACCGTGAAAACATAATCGTACATTTGATATTTGATTGAATTTTATTGTTTTGCCTTTGGGGTGGCCAGTCTGGTTGGGGGGGTGGCCTGTGCCCCCCCAGGCCACCCCGCTGGACACGCCACTGGGGCCAGGGCGAAGTAGTAGTCCCGGGGCGTGGCCACGTTCCGGTCCTTCACCAGCGTGAAGTGCAAAGTCTTCTTCATCTCTGCAACGTCCGCGAGCCCCGCACGCTGATCTGCTTCCGCCTCTCATGGTCGGTCAGCGGCACCGCCATGTTTCCGCCAAAGTACCCGGGTTACGGAGCGAGGGGAGCGGGGTGACCCGCAGACAGTGGGAACGCCTTAGAACAGCCAGAAGAGTAGCTACGGCCCCGCCCACCACACCAACACGGGGAGATCGTGGGGCGGGGCTTTATGAGTAGGGGGCAGGGCATCAGCGGTACATTGAAAAAAGAGTCCGCAGCGCTTTTACTTTCATGCACCTGGCTCCGTGTGTGACTGGATCAGCGGCAGCCGTCACGGCTCTGACGTGTCTGAGCAGGACTGCAAGCTCGTGACGTGACACACGTGTTTGAGGCTCAGGAGACACCTGGACCTGTGTGCTGGGCTCACCGTGAGTGGGAGGATTCACACGGCGTGTTTAGTTTGAAATCACAGAATCTGCGCTCCAAAAAACAAAAGATGTTTGGGGATCTCATTTTCACCGAGGAGTGACTCCTCTTCAACTCACGCCATCTTTGAGTCTCTGCGTCATGACGTCACACCACGAGCGTCAGGGAACTCAGCGTGCATCCGGGTTTCCACAATAAAACGCTTCCTGTTCGAGCCGCCGCTGTGCTCAGGTGAGCTCCTCGTGCTCACAGGTACGCGGTGTGTCTCCTTAGTGTCCAGCGCGTGAGACCGGCCCACGTCCACATCAGCGGGATCGAGTCCTCCTGTGACAGGTAGAGCTTCCACCTGCAGCTGGTTCCACTGGTTTTAATGGGAGTCCAGCAGCAGACACACAAACGCACGCGCACTGACGCACAGTTCAAAACTTAAACTGGGTCTGAAGCCACGAGGAGCGCTGACCCCGCCCCCTGCAGCCCTCAGCTTCCTGCAGGGTTGAAAACTCAGCAAGGAAAATCGCTATTGGCTGTCCTAAAAGTCGCTAAATGACGTCATCGCCTAATTTGCTTAACTGGTCATGCTAATGTAATTGTAACGTTGTCGGAGAGAGAAATAACATCGTGGAAGAGACAAAGTGAGTAAAAAACGTCCTAAATGCAGTTAGTTTGTTTAGAACTACAAATTAAATTTCTTTTAGCAATTATTGTTTTTTGTAATGCCACAATTCCAACCCCGCAAAAGTGACCCGAAGTGGGCGCTCTGGTGGAGTTACAGTGTGTGTGTGTGTGTATAAGTAGTTTTAAACCTTGTGATCCACGAAACAGCATCACAGTAAAAGAACTGACTGCATTACAGTCAGTGCGGAGCAGCGGCTTCGCTCATGCGCGGTTCATTTGCAGTTTGTGCGCACAGGTGTGAGCGTCTCCTGATAGCAGCGGGGGAAGGACTGTCCTCCCCCTGTGAGCGCTTTGGCGCGGGTGAGGTGCCCACGGCAGCACCGCTGCTTGTTGAGAGTAAGAGCGATACGCGCTTTTATGTCATAAAGTCGTCATAAATAAGTCTCCAGATTTGTCCCTTTTTAGAAAATAAAGTCGCTAAGGGGTCTGAAAAGTCACTAAATATAGGGACAAAGTCGCTAAGTTGGCAACACTGGTTTCCTGCTGAGAGGAGAAGGCCACTGAGGTCAAAGGTCTCCTGCAGATCAGCCACACTCTTCTGCAGGTGATCCTCCAGCTCGTGAAGGTTTCCAAACTTTAACTTTCCCACAAAAACGTTTTTAGAGTTCATTTTGACACCAATGATCAGAACTCGCTCCAGACGAGTAGGAGAGGGTTTAGTGTGTGTGTGTGTGTGTGTGTGTGTTCCTGCAGTCAGGATGTCGACCACGTCTCAGAAGCACCGGGACTTTGTTGGAGAGCCGATGGCGGACAAACCTGTGACGGCTCTGTCAGGCATCGGAGAGACTCTGGGGAAGAAGCTGGAGGAGAATGGCTTTGACAAGGTGCGCACACACACACACACACACACACACACACGACAGACACACACACACACACACGACAGACCCATCACAGAAACTAGTCGAATTGTTCTGGAGTCTGGGCTTTAAAGAAATTGGAAGGTCTGCATGTAGTATGATAACACATGCATTCTCATGCTGACGTTTATCAAACGTGTGCTGTGTAGTCAGATTGTAGTTCTGTTGGAAACATGCTTTTTGTAACGACACTCAACATTTGGACAGATTAATATGGCGCGTGGTAGTAACTAAACGATGGATTGCCAAGTACACATGATGGACAGCTAGGCGTCCAAGAAGGCGGAGCTCCAGGTTTGGTACACGGTGAAATTCAAGGATTTTGATTGGATGTTACTGAGCACTGATCAGCAGGTATCAGAGTCTGTGTGATGCTCCTGTGGGTTCTAGCATTAGCTGCTAACTGAGAGCACAAACACAGTCCACAGGTTCAGTTCAGGTGAAGCTAGCAGGCAGCTAGCAGCTACAACTGCCTGTGTCACCCTCCACCTTTTAGGCAGACAGGCCACGCCCCTGATGGTGCAAACTGAAAGCCTGAATAGAATCCAAATAGCTGACTTATAAAGACCCTCTGTGCAGTTATCACGGAGGAAATTATCCACAGAGACTGTAACTGGACTGACTCACGTGTGTGTGTGTGTGTGTGTGTGTGTGTGTGTTCGTGTTCAGGCATATGTGGTTCTCGGTCAGTTCCTGCTCTTGAGGAAAGACACAGAGATGTTCACCGATTGGCTCAAAGACTCCATCGGCGCCAACTCTCGCCAGGCCAGTTCCTGCGCTCAGTGCCTGAAGGAGTGGTGTGACGCCTTCCTCTGAGGTGCCGCCTCTTCACAAAAACTACACCTGCGTTTGCTCACTTCCTGTTTCGGAGGCTTCTGATGGCTCTGCTGCTGTTAGGTGTTTGAGGTGGACTTCCTGCAGGAGCGCTGTGATGTCACAGCGCTCTGCCAGGTGTCTGTTTACCTGTTTTATGAGTTTGTTTCACTGAAGAACGTTTACATGAATAAAAGCTTTGTCTCCACGGCTTGCTGTCTTCTTTCTGAGTCCACCATAAAAACATCGAAGCCTCCGTATGACAGGGTACAGCGCCACCTGCTGCTGGATTTGTAGATGTGTTTGTGTTCATGCACGAGTACATGTGTGACATCATCCTGTGACATCATCCTGTGACATCATCCTGTGACATCATCCTGTGACATCATGCACGTACAGTGACACAGATCAGCCTGAGAGACGCTCGAGGACGCTGACCTGCTGGTGCTTTCCCCGCCGCCTCCTTAACTCCACCCCTCTTAGAAATGGCTTCAGAAGAGGGCGGTTCCTTTTTAACACCGGACAGGTAAGTTTGAGGAGCGTTTTGCTCTTAGTCCATGAACTCATCATTTAAGAACTTTGTCTAATATTAAAAGTTGTTTGAGGATGTAAGAAAACGAGGAATCTGCACGGATGCTGTGAACTACAAAGTCCAGCGTTTGTGTGTCGGGCTGTGAACATGCTGTGAGGCTTGAACACTGAGGACTCAGCTTCATCATCATTACTGTTCTCAGAGCTCTGACGCGATGAGCCGCACACAGCCTCTTTAAACTCCTCCCACAGAGGTGAGGCTGCTGTTCAGGACCAAGTTCTTAAATTCATCCTCGTGTTCTTGTCGCTTCCTATCTTTGGGTGAGAGCGCGGATATCTGACAGCAGGTGCGCGTCAGGTTTGTTTGTTTTTGTTTTTTTTCTGTAAATCTGGCAGTGAGGCCAAAGACGAGGTTCAAAATCCATTTTTGGATACTGGATCCAAGCATAAACGTCCAGGTTCCCGTTCTCAGACCTGGGCCCTGTTTCAGGAAGCCGGTTTAGAAAACTCAGAGTGAAAAACGATACTCAGGGTTGAGTAACCCCGAACTGTCCAACTCGGAATATTCGGTTTCAGAAAGGCTGATAACAAGTAGTTCAATCAACGCGGAGTTGCTTTAACCCCAAGTTAAGCACGCGCACGAGGATACATAAAGCCCTGATAAGCGGAGCACAGATTAAGCGAGTCACCATGGAGACGGAGGGAAAGAAGGCGCGGTCAATGTATTTTACAGCGCTTGACGGCCGAAATTCTGATGGCAGCATATGCCGATAACATGCAAATTCCGCGGAAAAAAAGTTAGCCAAGCTGCAAAAGAAGGAGCATGCATGGCAAAACATAGCCGACAGAGTCAATGCGTGAGTGTTAATTTAAACATTGATCTAGGGATTTCCACCCATTTAACACGTTATTTTATCATATGTTATTTTATTTTATTTCATACATTTTGATTTTGTGATGTGATGTGAGCGCAGGTGCAACCCAACAGGCCCCAAACGTTCCTGGCAGCAAGTAAAAATGAAATATAAAAATATAGTCCAAACAGGTGAGGTGTAATTGTATTATGAGCCATAGTGCTTGGTCTGTTTGTAAATCAATTGCAGTTAGAGGCTACATTAATTTTCTTTCTGTAAGCACTTATTGAAATTATCTGAGCACATTACAAGTACATATTTGCTTACTCTGTATGCTCAAATGTGGACCCGTTATAGCCAACAGAAAAAAAGCGGAGGCCCGAAAAACAGGTGGGGGTCCTCCACCACCACCACTCACAGAGGCTGAGCAGTTGGCCCTCAGCCAAAACAGTGGGCGCCCTGTGGCCGAAGGCATCTCTGCGGGGACATCCTCTGAGTCAATAACCCCGCAAGACACAAGTGCCTACATAGGGGGTAAATTCAAAATAATACATGATGTGCATACATCCTTTCTTCACAGTCACCTTTGCAGTGCTAGCTCATTCATTTGATAAACTCTTTACCATAATGGATTATTTTGTAGTGAAGTTATTTTCCTACTGATTTTGCCTTCCCTCAGTCTTGGTTGTCTTTGAGAGCATAATGACAATGAAGTGTAAGGTGATTGGTATGTTTGTTAATTGCCATTTGGTCCCTTGTAAGTTATAAGTGACCTGTATAAACCTCATATTCTATCAGTTGATGGTGGTGGTGTACTGCATCTGGTGCAGCCTCCTGTTGAGCCAGACCAACATGCAGTTGTGAGTAATACTCCACAGATTATATGAGTTTACAGTAGAACAGCAATGTTGTTTATTTCTTTACTACAGGAAAATAATGAAGAAACATTGACAGCTGTTACAGAGGAGGAAGCAACAGAGACACTTTATGAGGTTTACATCTTTTAATACTTTGTGTACAGGAAACACAGGTGACCAATAAAGCCAGTTGAACAAAAAATCTGTTTATTCTTCTTTCAACATGTTGAGGTGATGGGTCAAAAGAAATGATTGTGACATATGGTGTCTCTGACTGCGCTTCCATCTTGTATGTCCGTGGGAGGGTCAGGATGTTCATGGTTTGGATCACTGCTGATGTTTGGTTCAGAAGGACAGTGTTCTCCTCTAATTGTGGCAATGTTGTGAAGAATCACACATGCCACAATAATGTCACATGCCCTTTCTGGGGTGACCCTGAGTCCTTGCAGGCACTGGAACCGGGCCTTAAGCATTCCGATAGTCATTTCAATTCTGGCTCTTGTCCTGCAATTAGCCAGATTATATCGCTGCTGTGGGCCCGGTTCAGGGTCAGGGTAAGGGGTAAGCAAATAGGGTAAACATGGATACCCCCTATCACCAAGCAAGTAGCCAGTGAACTCTCCTAAGACAGAAGGATACACTTCAGTTCAAATGTCCCTGAAGCAATTGGTCTTTATATATTTTAAAGTATTCTCAACTCACCATGTCCAAATTTTGTGCTCAGTGTACATTCACGGAATATTTGTGAGTCATGACAGAGCCTGGCCACTTGGCTTCCACATTTGTGATAATGTTGGCAGCATCATCATATGATCTTCACAGTGCAGAGAACACAAATTAGCATCCATTACTATAATGAAATAATCTGTTAGTTTGAAATGCTACAGGGAACTATGTACCTGTACATTAATGCTGTGGAAAGACTTCCTGTTCACATAGTCTCCTTCATTTACTGAAGGAGCAATGATTGGAATGTGAGTGCCATCTGTACAGCCAATCACGCCTGGGAACCCTGAAAATAAATGTAAAATTTAAGTAGTAGTTCAAGTATCACCACATCTCTCCCTCCCTCCCTACAATGAAAACAATATTGGCCCAAGAATAGATCCCTGCGGTACCCCCCATGGCAGAGGGACCAGAGAGGATGAGGCCAAACCCAACTTAACACAAAAGCTCCTGAGAGATATGATTTTATCCACGAAAGTGCCCGGCAGGATATTCCTACACAATGCTGTAATCGAGAGATCAGCAGGTCGTGATCCACCGTGTCGAATGCAGCAGTCATATCCAATAGAACAAGCACTGCATGTTTACCACAGTCCGTTGTCACGACCTTTATGAGAGCCGTCTCTGTGCTGTGAAACGGCTTAAAGCTCAGAGGTGGGTCTGAAGTCATAATGGAAGTGTCTGAGCCTGGTTTCTTAAGTTGGGGATGGATAACTGCATGTTTAAACTCACTCAGTACTTGACCTGACAAGAGGATGGTAGTGATTATGTTCAGAACATGTGGTCCAACAGTAGGAAACACTTTGGTTCCTAGTTTGTGAGCAGAGTGAAAATTGAAGTGTGTTCCTCACCAACAGGGGGCAGTGTTTACCACACAGTGCTGCCTGGTTTCCTTGTAAAGCAGCCGGGTGTCCATCAGAGAGCTGCTTATCCCTGCACGGCTCTCTAAAGAGGGGTTTCCCTCGATTGGAGCCTCAGCTATTAGGCAGCAGTATTCCTCCCAGCAGGAAGGACCTGTTTGAGCTTCCATGAAAGCAAAACAGAGGTAATATATCAGGCCTAATAATACCTCACGCAGCCCGCTTATTAATTATGGTTGGCTTGGGTCACTCATCAAACAGCGCGTCCCAAATCTGGGACACATCACTTGGAGCTTAAATTTAACAAACAGATCACTTCTGTGTTGCCAAAAAGCGTTTTGCAGTTAAGGCAGTTTTGTCGGGGCGCAGCTTGGAGAAACTCCGCTTGACTATTGTAACGCACTTTACAGCCAAGCGCCCGTCTCTTAACTGGTGCACAGGCTTGAACATGTCTCACCTATCCTGTCCTCCTTCATCAACTTCCTGTTTATCACAGAATTAATTTCAAAGGCCTAATATTGGCTTATAAATGCCTCCATCCCTTTCTGATGTACTCCAGCCCGTGTTCCCTCGCAGGCCGACCAGCTGCTTTTGGTTGTTCCAAAATCCAGGTTGGACTTTATGGGGAAAAAAGCTTTTTCAGTTGCGGCGCCCAAACTTTAAATATATGACACACTTCCTGCTTTTAAGTCTCTTTTGAAAACATCTTTTCCCCACCGCGTTTGGAGCGCTGTGAGTAGATGTGCTCTTTTTATTTTATGTGAGCGGTTTTACCATTTATCTGTTTTTTGTTCAGTACTTTAGGAAAACGTATGAATGAATTGGATCTAAATTTGATGACTCGTACGCTGCAGCCGAGGATTCGCTCGTGCGCAGAGATCCCATCAGACCTGATGGCGTTGGACTGAGACGCCGCTCCTGCTGCGGCGATGCTGACGTCTCAGGAAACGACTGAAGAACACTTTCACGCAGCTCTTCGTACAAATGACGCCGAGATGAGATGAAATCATCTTTGAGGTTTCTCATTAAGTGATTTAGTGTTCGAGCTCCTCTGTGGGAACTTTTGGGACCAAAACATATTTTCCTGTGAATCAAATCTCAGAAATCAGCTGATTTTCAGCACAGAGCGGGTCAAAGGTCGTCCAGGTGAGAACATGATGTACAAACGTAAAAAGCGCGTCTTTATTCGTTTTCATCAGTACAATAAATAAATGTTTTAGTCAAGAAAAAAAATAGAAAATAACAAAGAACAGAATTCTATAAGAAGCCGTACAGCGACTGCAGACACAGGAAGACGTCTCTGTAAACCGTCATCAACGTTCATCCCGACACTCAAACAGGTAAACGTCACAGGAAGTGTCAGACGTCTCCAGCAGCCAATCAGGTGCCTTCATAGGTCAGGTAAACAATATGATCAATAAATAGATTTTAAAAATGGAGGGGTTCTTCTGTTTGTCAGCGGACGAAGGAAAAGTGAAATGAGAAAGGATGGAAAAACCTCCTGATCACGTGTGTAAACGCCACAGGAAGTGAGGTCAGAGCTGAGGTTAAAGGGAGCCGAGGTTAAGGACCTCCTGCAGTTTCCCTCCGTTACAGAGAGCCCAGCGCTGCCCAGCGTCACCGAGATGGACCAATCAGAGCAAATTACTGCTCTTACATCAGCAAACAGAGGAAGACACCAGGACATCTTTAAACGCCGCGTGTGTCACGTGAAAGCAGGAAACCTGGTTTTCTGAATCTGCAGCTCGCCAGCTTGATGCTCCTCTTCATCTTCATCTGACCCTGAAAATCTCCCAGCATCCTCCTCTCCAAGCTCGTGTGTCACAAACCAGGGACTCTGTGAGGATTCATGAAGCTTCAAACATGCAGTGAGTGAAAGAAACTGTCTGTGCTCCACCCGGATGAGCGAGGGCAGGTGTGGTGAGCAGGTGGAACCAGTGGAACCAGTGCGAGGAGGAATGCTGGGAGAGGCTGGATCAGTGCTCGGGGGACATTCCAGCCTGATGACTGAAGAGGAGGCTGAAACCAGCCCTCATCATCACTGAAACATGGAAAGCATCAAAGGGCAGATAAACTATGAAGTTATGTGTAGCTGTGTGTTGGCCCCGCCCCCTCACAGTGTCATTCACAGGTTTTTCCATCCTGTCCAGTAAAAACTGGTAAAATAAAAAAAAAAAAAGTAAAGGTCATGTTCTAGCAGCTTCAGTTTTTAACCTCCTGGCTGGTTCTGCTGGTTTTACTGGGTTTTGGTGGTCTTGGCGTCGGGGCGCAGGTACGTCTGGTAGAAGAAGTTGGAGAAGAGCAGCAGGTAGCTGAAGTACATGAGGGCGGCCCAGACGATGTTGTCCAGGCTGGAGGGGCAGTCTCCCTGCTGCATCCAGCGGTACACCAACGCGCTCACCGCCACGCCCATCGCCATCTGAGCGATCTGAGCGCTGGTGATCAGCACGGCAAAGGGGCGGGGCACGCGCAGCCCGGCGGCACGGGCCGCGTAGTAGCTGTACATGAGCGCGTGCACGGTGTAGTTCATGGTCATGAACCAGCCGCCGCCGGCCACCATGTCTTTGTAGGAGTACCAGGAGTAGAGCAGCACGGTGATGTGGTGGTACCAGTGCAGGAAGAGCAGCTTCTGCTTCCTCAGCACGATGAACGCCGTGTCGCCTGCAAACAAAGCTCACGTTAGTCACATGTTTCATCTCGGCGCCGCTACAAGGCTATAAAAGCTAACGCACTGACCGAGCTCTGGAGCCTTGCTGAGGACGAAGGCGTACGCCCAGAACTTGCTGACCGGGCCGTTGTAGAAGCTCCGGTCACAGATGGACTGTCTGAAGCCGCTGGAGCTCAGGATGTGGAACATGTAGGGACCGGTCCGGATCGCCCCGATGATGCTGCAGAGAACCGGAAACAAATCCATCAGAGCACAGAAACAAGGACACGAGCAGAAACACGGCGTGGCCACTCAGAGCAGCACTACCCTGAAGACGCCCTCAGCGTGTGTGCGTTTGTGTGTCTGTGTGCGTTTTGGTTCTTACTATCCTGGTAGGGACCAGAATCATTTTTCACAAACTGTGGTTTTAGGGTCATAATTGGCTCATGGTCATGGTTATGTAAGCTTATAGCTAAAGCAGTAGGTCAACCCTAACCCAGGATAGCAAACTGTTGTGTGTCTGTGAGGAAGTGAGGCTCCTTTTAAAGGTTCATTCTGCTGATTTTAATCTTTGTGTTTACAGCAGCTTCATGTTTCCTGACAGCGGCCATGACTCCGCCCACATCTCTATTGTTCTCACACAGGTGAAAAAACAAACACACCTGAGCCGCAGGTACCTCTGGAGCAGGTTACCACGGGGACAGCATGCTGGCTGTGCGCAAGTGTTGATTCAGCAAGAATGCAATGCAAAGCATGCCTGTGGTTACCATGGAGACTGTCAGTGTTTCACTCTGCAGCGTCTCTACGAGACTGAAGGAATTTTCTCCTTTGTTGAAAACACCGTACAAGCGCGTGCATGCCCCGCCCACCCGGGATTCACTGCTTTGAGAGTTTCGTTCATTTGTAGCCTGACGGTGTGATCAGTGACATCACTGAGAGGACTGCGTCCCGCCACGATCAACACTGACAGCTCTTTTATGGTGATGTAGTGGGAGGAGCTTCAGACCATCACAGCGTGGCTGAACGTCTCATTTTAGGTGTCACTTATGCGTGGTTTACTCTGTGAAGGTGACCAATCACAGAGCAAGGAACGAGTCCCGCTGTCCGTGGAGTGCGTGTGAGTGTGTGCACGTGTGAGGAGTGTTACCTGAAGATGGCGAGGCTCAGTGACCAGAGGATGAGCGGCCGGCGCAGGTTGAGCTTGGGGCGTGGCTTCATGTAGTGCTGCCCTCCAAAGACCAGGGCGACGTACAGCGCGCAGAACACGAACGAGCTCTTCCTGCAGGAGCAAACACTCGTTTAGTCCGGAGCTTTTTTGGATTCAGGGGAAAACATCATTTGTTTTGGTGGCAGCAGAGTTTCCTCACGAGCCTGAAGGTTACATCATTTTTAAATACAGCAGCTGGCGCATGCGCACATCACCGAGTGTGTTCCTATCACAGTTATGAGCAAATCAAATATTTCACGTCGCATCATGCGCGTCGCTCGCGGAGGGCTCGGCAGGGCGGGACGAAAGCAAATACAACCGTGACGTCACTGGCCAAGCGGCTCACCTGCGGTACACCTGCGTGTGCCACTGACCACACGTCCTTACGTAAGGCTCGGGAAGTTTCTCGGCAGGTGTGTACCCGGAGAAAGTATCCGTGCGTGCGCCCCACCAAACCCCGTTCAAAAACAGTTCGTTTCTGCGGTTCCTCCCGGTCTGCGCTTAAAGCGGCTTTTAAACTGAATGAGTCCGAGTGTCGTGAAAAACCCACACCGCCCCATCTATCCCGCTATCACGGCACACAAATCACGCTCTCTACCGACACAGAGCTGGTCCTCCCGGTACGTGCCGCTACCGGACAGGTGAGACACTTTTGGTGAACCGGATCGGGGGGATTCCTGGGTGTATCCCGAAACCAAGGCTGTACCCCGAGTGTCCCAGTAAAACGAAGAGCACCTTTAAAAACGCAATAACTTTACAAAGTCGAACCTTTTACATGAGAATCAACAGGATGGATTCTCATTTAATTTTATTGATTTAATTTAATTTTGCCGTTTTTCGAGATGACGCGTCCGGTCCCGGAGAAACTTGCCGGGACCGTCTCGGGGTTTCGGTCCGAAGCTGAAGCGGGACTCACCAGTTGGCCTGCATCCACTCGATCGCTCCCCGCTCGTCGAAGCGCCGCTCGAAGCTGTACTCGGACAGCCGGAAGTCCGTCCCGTTCACCGGCAGCATCTCTGGTTCTCTCAGACTTCAGTAACGACGGCAAAGCGAGAGGACGCTCGGAGCCCGCCTGCAGTCTGTCCGCTCGCCTCTCTGCGGCCCTATTAAACAGCCCTGCGGAGGGGGCGGGGCCTCCGGACTCACCTCTCTGCGTTTCATTCATACTTCAGTGACGTGTTCATCCTTCACTGCCATGAAAAGTTCAGCTGGCTTTAAGCCTGACCCAAATGCCCGAGGAAGGACATCGGGGTCACCTGCCGCCTTTTACAGGTGTGAATGTCTGAGCACCTTAGTGCTGGATCACTCCTTTAAGCCCTGACCCCTGACCCCAGATTCAGCAGAGTCCGGTTCTGTTCTGTGATGATGTATCAGTGTTTGATCCGTTTCTGATCACTCACTGTAGAAAACCAAACAAAGTGCATTCTGGGTAAACTCCCAGGGCTCCTTTGGGACAGATGTCAGCTCAGAACAGGGCAGAGCTGATGTTACAACCCTGAGTATTATGTAAACCTACCTGCCCTGCTGCCTCCTAACCCTAGTTTTTTTTCCTTTTCTCTTCTTTTTCTTTCTTCTTTATTTTTCAATTACAAGTTAAAATGTGACAGCAAAGAAAGTGTAAAAAGACATACTACTGTTATATTCAACAGCTGTCCCAATAAAAGAGATAATAATAATAAAAAAGAACAGGGCAGAGCAGGTAACAGGTCTCCTTTACCTGCATATAGAGGCCGGGGCCATCTTCCAGCTGAGGGTCCCTGTGTTAAGCTGACAGTGTGAATGCATGATGCCATTAGATGTGATAAAGCCCCCCCGCCTTCTGCTGACGTCTGCAGCAGAACAAACTGATAATCAGACTCTGCAGTCACAAACTCTTCGTTCCACATCAGCAGATTATCAGCATGCGGACATGATCCCGTTTATAGAGGTGAACAAGTGTTGTGTGTGTGTGTCTTGGGGGAAGGGGGTCTGTGTATGTTCAGAGTATGATGAGCAGATGAAACACATTGATAGAAATGAGTAAGAGCACACCTGCACAGGTGTCTCTTCAGCTTCATCTATCAGCAGCATGACCTCCTGAGGCTGGATTCCTTCCAGTGGGCGGTGCTCCGACAGCTGTAGGTTACAGACAGATGTGACAGGAAGAGTTCAAAGTGAACTTAGTGCAGCGTGAGGCCTCGCTGCAGGTGAGCCAGGGCTGATTTTCTCAGGTGTGAGGAAGTAAAAGCAGGAGTAACTGTTCCTGTTTCAGACACAGTGAGAGACTCGTTAATGCTCTCCCTGTAACGCTCTCGCTGTAACGTTCTCCCTGTAACGTTCTCGTTGTAACGTTTTCCCCGTAACGTTCTCGCTTTAACGTTCTCGCTTTAACGTTCTCGCTTTAACGTTCTCGCTTTAACGTTCTTGCTTTAAAGTTCTCCCTGTAATGTTCTCGCTGTAACGTTCTCGCTGTAACGTTCCCGCTTTAAAGTTCTCGCTGTAACGTTCTCCTTGTAACGCTCTCGCTGTAATGTTCTTACTGTAACGTTCTCGCTTTAACGTTCTCGCTGTAACATTCTCGCTGCAACGTTCTCGCTGCAACGTTCTCCCTGTAACGTTCTCGCTTTAAAGTTCTCACTGTAACGTTCTCGCTGCAACGTTCTCCCTGTAACGTTCTCACTTTAAAGTTCTCGCTTTAAAGTTCTCGCTGTAAGGTTCTCCCTGTAACGCTCTCGCTTTAAAGTTCTCCTTGTAACGCTCTCGCTGTAACGTTCTCCCTGTAACGTTCTCGCTTTAACGTTCTCGCTGTAATGTTGTCGCTGTAATGTTCTCCCTGTAACGTTCTCGCTGTAACATTTTCGCTGTAACGTTCTCGCTGTAACGTTCTTCCTGTAACGTTCTCGCTTTAACGTTCTCGCTGTAATGTTGTCGCTGTAACGTTCTTCCTGTAATGTTCTCCCTGTAACGTTCTCGCTGTAACATTTTCGCTGTAACGTTCTTCCTGTAACGTTCTCGCTTTAACGTTCTCGCTGTAATGTTGTCGCTGTAATGTTCTTCCTGTAAAATTCTCGCTGTAACATTCTCGCTGTAACGTTCTCGCTGTAACGTTCTTCCTGTAACGTTCTCGCTTCAAACATTTGAGCATGCAGTTTATTGAAAACAACACAAACTGCAACGGGCTGTTTTACAGCTGATCAAATGTTTCGGCCCATGTGCCTTTAAAAGGACAAATCTAGGCACAAATGTGGATTCACTGTCATTTCCTGTCAGGTAGTCACAGTCAGGACGTTCTGATGGCAAAGGCAAACAAATTTTCCCTTTTTGAACGCGGTCGGGTTGTTGAACTGCATAAGCATGGTCTCTCACAGCACCGTCACTACTGAGAACCTGGGGATGGATGGCAAGTGTACAAAAATGGACAGCCGCTCCAGACAGTAGATGCCCTTCGTGCAGCCGTCTGTTCCCACTCACCTCATGCAAACACTTGCAGTCATGCCGCACTGAACTTTTGACGCGATCAGCAATAACAGTGGAGCGACTCGTTACTGAACTTTGATTTGTTTCACCGGTCTTTTTGGACGTGTGGTCCCAAACTTTGGATCAGCTGTAAACCAGCCGGTTTCATGGTTGTTTTCAATAAACTGCATGTTGTGTCTCACTCCCGGTTCTGCATGTTGAAGCTGTGCTTGGAACCTTGTTACAAACAACTTTCAGGGCCGTATATCAGCAGCTTTTGTGCTTTAAACAGGGACACGAGCACTTGCTCCTCCTGCAACCTACACATACGTGTAGCATGTTCTGCATTTCTCCGTTATCGTGGCGCCGCTCAGACACTAACAACCAAAAATGTATTTGATTACATCTGAAACTAAACCTGATCCTAGAATCAAATCAGCTTCACTGATCGTGTAAGACAGCATATTTATGTTTATGGTGCAAAGACGCTGGAATAAACAGGCTTAATCTGTATATGTGAGTATTTATAGGTGAGTCATTTTCACTGTATTTGAATGAAAGATGTTAGACATGACAAAGCATCAGATTCCTTCTCCTCGTCATTAATAGACACACAGTAAGGCTGCAGTGTTGTGTACTGCACACCAAATGTTTCACTGTCAGCACATTTTTTTATACCTGAGCTCGGCCCGTCCTGCTGTGCGGGCGCCTCGGCTGATACATCACAGCTCGCAGTTACGTCTCTGCAATTACTTATCATCCGTTAATGATCAGACTTGTTGTTACGCTCCGTCCTTCAAAGGCCTTTAAATTAAATTATGCTTGCTCATAGGGGGTCATATGATTGTTGGGTTTTTTTCTCTGTATCTATGAAGCGCCTTGAGGCGACTTATGTTGTGATTTGGCGCTATATAAATAAAATTGAATTGAATTAAATATTCCCCCTCAATCACTGATGAGCAGGAGTCAATTACACATAAGATTAATAACCCAAAGCTCATATACAATGGGGGCGATCGTGGCTCAAGAGTTGGCAGTTTGTCTTGTAATCGGAAGGTTGCCGGTTCGAGCCCCGGCTCGGACAGTCTTGCTCGTTGTGTCCTTGGGCAAGACACTTGACCCGTTGCCTACTGGTGATGGTCAGAGGGGCCGATGGCGCGATATGGCAGCCTCGCTTCTCGCTGATGTCATTAAGTGCCAAGAAGCTGATCTTAGAGTGTGATCGATGCTGAACGAAGAGGCTCAGACGATGAAATGCAAGATGAGAACAAAGAGGAGACGGGATCGAGACATCGAGACTCATTCACTGTGACACAGAAAGACAGATTTACCCCAGAGAATCCCAGCTGACAGTATTTATCATCAGTATCACCAAGAAATGGGATTTGGAAAAGGACCTTAAAACAGGAAATAACCAAGAGACAACACTGAGACAAGAAGACAAAGACAAGAAACGCTCGAGGTCCAGTTTGGATTCAGGAGACAGACACTATCTCTACTTTCAAGATAGGCTTCAAACTTTCCTTTTTGCTAAAGCATATAGTTAGGGCTGGACCAGGTGACCCTGAATCCTCCCTTAGTTATGCTGCAATAGACGTAGGCTGCCGGGGATTCCCATGATGCACTGGGTGTTTCTTCTTTAATCACAATAGCTGTGTCCAAATTCATCATGGGCTGCATCCTCCTGAGGCCCGGCCTTCGCGGTCTACGTGGGCCGGGTCCTCCGAAGGCCGAGAAGGCCGGAAGTGCGAGGCTGTGAAATGTGACGGTCTGGCTTTCAGATTAGCGTCGGAGTTTAATAAACTCGCCGTCTGCTCCTTGCTATCTAAAATATAACAGGACACTGGCGTAAACTCTCGACCGTCTCACGACTTCTGATGTCAATCAGTTAATTCTGCTTTAACGTTTATCAGCTGTGTTGAAAACAAAGGAACCACCTGATATTAATAAAGTTTAACTAATTCTAATAACTTAAGTCGTACAGCCAAACACGATTTTATCTCGGGTACGACCATCTCAAAACAAGAACACATAAGCAGACTTAAAACATAAAGCTCTATTAACAGTAAACCTTTACTTCACTATTATGACATATATATTACATTTAACCTGAGTAGCGAAAGACCGCGGGGGTTTGAAAACGATTTGCTGGGAGTCCGCTGCTCTCGCCGGCTCTGGTGACCCTTGACCTCCCGGCTAGCTGGTGGGTAACAGACATTGAATTGGGACAGGCTTCGTCGCGTCGCTGTGACGTAATTGGTCTACAAATGCGGCCTCAGGAGGACGCAGCCCATGAATTTGGACACTCACTATGTGCTAACAGACCTCTCTGCATTGAATCATATCTGTTATTAATCTCTGTCTCTCTTCCACAGCATGTCTTTATCCTGTCTTCCTTCTCTCACCCCAACCAATCACAGCAGATGGCCCCGCCCCTCCCTGAGCCTGGTTCTGCCGGAGGTTTCTTCCTGTTAAAAGGGAGTTTTTCCTTCCCACTGTCGCCAAAGTGCTGCTCATAGGGGATCCAATCCAATTTTATTTATAAAGCACTTTCAAATAGCCAGCACAGGACCAAAGTGCTGTACAGAAAATAAGTTAAAAACAATAGAATAACAGAAAACAGCAAAAATAAATAAAAAAAACACATAGTGCATAAAAAATTAAAACAGCCCTATATTAAAAAGAAAAACAAGACAAAACAGCATAGAATCAACTAAAACAACTAAAATAAAACCTGGTGGATTTTCAAGAGTGACTTAAAAGCAGGTAAAGAAGTGGCCCGTCTAATCTCTAAAGGAAGCTCGTTCCACAGTCTGGGAGCTGCTACAGCAAAACCACGATCTCCTCTAAGTTTACGGCCAGTCCTGGGCACATGCAGCAGCAGCTGATCAGCTGACCTGAGAGAGCGGCTGGGTGTATGAGGCTGTAGCAGCTCAGAGAGATCAGATGGGCCGACGCCATGGAGAGCTTTCATATGATTGTTGGGTTTTTCTGTTTTCTTTGTGTTATTGTAAGAATTTGTCTTACCCTTTAAAGCCCCCTGAGGCGACTGCTGTTGTGGTGCTGTTTAAATAAAAGTGAATTGAACTGAAGAGCCACCACAGCACAAAATCCTGGGACTGGGACCAGGAGCCGTGGCGGGCCACCCTCTGCGCTTCCTGTTAGATTATTTTGGTTTTTGCATCCTCTGCAGAGCTGAGTGAGGCTCTGTGGATGATCCAGAGCAGACACCTGTCTGCACGGGGACACCTGCTGGCCACTTTGGCTCCACTCACCTCCTGATGTGACACAGACACAAATATCAGTGGTTATGATCTGCACAGGTTTTGTAAACAATCGAGAGGAGCTGTGCGAGGTTAGTGACTCACACACTGACAGCAGGAAGACCTTATCATCAGTCAGGTGAAGTTTTTACTGGTGGTAGCTCAGCTTCAGCTGTGACCTGACCTCTCACCCTGGCTGAGCGCATCCCAGAATATAAACCCACAGAGCCCCCTGCTGGTTACTGCAGCACAGCACTGCCCTTATATATTAAGCAGATGAGCCCTGAACACACCAAACGAACCAGCGTGAAGCTTACACCTGCACAACAGCCAACTCGAGACAACTCCTCTGGTTTCATCCAATCACAGAGGCTCACCTGATGACCTCAGCAACACTCTCAGTGCTGCTGAACTATGGTGCCATCAGGGTCATAAACCTGCTAATTCACTCTAATTACATCCAAATGCACCACGAGCACAGGTCAGTGGTGACGAGTCAGTTTGAAAGCACGAGAGCACCAGGGGTCTCAAACCCCAGGCCTCGAGGGCCGGTGTCCATGATCCATGATCAGGAACCATCAGACACTTGATGGTTCCTCCCTTCTTCTCATCTCAGAGCGAGTGTGAGTTAGTGTGAACAGTACAGACAACAGTACATCCACCCCCGCTCACCACCTCGCTCTGAGGAACAGACTGGACCAGCTGCCGAGGGCGTTGTGTAGTCTGTTATGAAATAATGAGGAAACATCTGTAAGCTGTCCAGGTACCTCTGAGCCTGTGACAACGGCACTGTGCATAACATCAGCTGTAACAGTCGATGCAAAACAGATAGTGTGAGTTTAAATCCAGCGTGGTGCTGCACAAAAACGCTGCCACTGCGTTTAGACCAACTGTATATTTTTGATTAAAGTTATACTTTATTACATTTTATCTTCATTTCAGACCAACCCTCCACTTCACTCAGGTAAATCTAGAGTGTGTGAAGGATTTTCAGTGGTCTATGTACAAGTGTGTCAGCAGTCTGCAGTCGTTCGTGTCAGAGGTCATCTGTGTTCTTGTATTTCACACACTTTCTGAAGAATTTATAAGGAAGGAAGAAAAAACACTGACTTGAGCCATGAGACACATGTGGAGCCCCAGTAGGGCGGCCCACACTAAGAGTGTGTGTGTACTGGGAGAACACAGCTTGTGCCCACACCGGGGCTCCACATGAGTGTTTTCTGGGAACCCTTGTGTAGACGGTCACGAGGGTTCTGATTTGGGTTAACTGTTTGCTGTCTTTCCTCAGGACGCGCTCCCAGTGAAAACCGATCCTTATGGTTTGTACAGATTCTTCTCTGGGCCAAACTCTCAGGAGGTGGTTCATATTCCTCTGCCATGGGGCCGAGAGTTTTAGAAACTACAACCTGCTAAGTCTTCCTGAGTCAGCAGTCCATCATCTGCTGAAGCTTTAATGCTTTATCAAAAGGGAACGTTTACTGAACGCAAGGGCAGGAAAAATAATGTACAACACAAACACTCTTGAACTCAAATGATGTTCCAGTTCCTTAAGCAAATGAAATATACTTTGGAAATGAAAGAAGTCTCTTTGAAAGGATATTAAATGACTCAAACTCAAGTTGTCACCTCTTGGTGGTTATTTCACAAATACATCATCCCAAATATGTTATATGAATACACTAAAAACACAATAGTCCCACACACTCACATTCACAGTTGTTGCAGACCTGTTTGTCGCTCACACGGTGCAATGGCGAAACTCCTCCTCTCCTTGGCACAAAAAGTCTAACTTACAGTTCAGTGCCTCGGTAAGTCGCTGCTCACCAGTCCCACACAGAGTCCAATCTGCGCTCTCCCTGCGGACACAATGCTGCCTCTGCTGCGGCGCGTTAGCCAGTCACTGTACAGCTCTCTGACCGTGCATAATAGCTGCTTCCATCGCGCAGCCAAGCAGTCCGTGCTAACCTTGAGCCTCAGCGGTCGCAGCTGGAAAGGTTCTCTCCGCGGTGGTGCAACCGTTGGAAAGAGTTACTTCACTGACACTCTGTTGCTAAGCTTTCACACTGTTACTTTCTACTCACACACTCTTTTGTGCTAGTGAAGCTCAGTAAACACTAGCTGAGTCTCTCACTTGCATTATGATAACCCTCGTGCATCTCTCCATGCCGTTCTCGTCTCCTCCTCCCGAATTCCCATCTCGGCTACAGGAAAAAGAGAAGAGAAGAGTCTCTCACCTCCCTCTACCCGCCGAGATGCCCGCATGACCAACTCCATTGCCATGATAAATGCCAGAGGGGAAATCGTGCAGCCTGCCATAACTCTGATTCCCAGGTGCTGCCAGGCTGTGGTGGTGTTCTCAGCTGTCACACAAAACTGTAAATCCTGAAAGTAGGTCTTGACCAGTCCTGTGATGTGGTTTGGTAGGCTGAAATAGTTGATGGCCATCCATAAGATCTCATGCGGAACTGACCCAAAGACGTTGGCAAGGTCTAAAAAGACCACGTGAAGGGCTCTTTGTTCTTTTTTGGTAGCTTGAATCTGGTGCCAGATGACGCTGGCATGCTCCAGACATCCCGAGAAGCCCCGGATGCCGGC
Organism: Haplochromis burtoni; assembly: GCF_018398535.1. Taxonomy (NCBI): domain Eukaryota; kingdom Metazoa; phylum Chordata; class Actinopteri; order Cichliformes; family Cichlidae; genus Haplochromis; species Haplochromis burtoni. The sequence continues at coordinate 379,205 of NW_024582720.1, forward strand.
CTCCTGCACTGATGTGTCAACATAGTTGTGTCTTTGCAGGAAAGTAGTCTTTGGGCCAAGACACTGAAGAAGATCTTTCCATCTATGTTCAGCAGGACGATCTGGCAAAACTGGCTGACGGATGAGGAGTTCTTCTCCTTAGGGATCAGAATACCTTCTGCTCTTCGCAAAGCCCTTGGAATCACTCCTTTCTGCCACGCTACCTTCATCAGCTTCCACAGGTATTTGAGCACTCGTGGGGTGTTTTTATAAAGCCTACATGAGATGCCATTAGGTCCTGGACCCGATGCTGCTCTTGCCTGCTTCACTACCTTCTCCACTTCACTCCATGTTGGTGGTCTTATGTCCATTTGGTGTTCAGGTGCCTGGATAGGTGGCATATCACTCGGAATGGTAACTGGCTCATACCTCTGATCATCAGAGTAAGATTTCCTCAGACGTTCTTCCGGGTCTTTTATGGGCATTTTGAGATAAAGAATAAAACATATTCACTAGTCTAAAAGCGGCACGATAAACACTGTTTATTCAAGCTTTTATTATTCCAGAATGTAAATCACTCAGTCCTTTTTTCCCCTTCTTAGTTGTAATACCCTCTTTTGCACACACGGTGTCGCACTCTGCTGAATAGACCCGAGATTACTACCACTTCTCTTTTCTTCTGTGCTCTAGCACTCACTTTCAGTTTACCGGAGGTTGTGTGAAGTCTTTAGGCAAAGAAAAAGGCAGAAAGACACAGCAAAGAACAACAACGAACAAAAGACATACATTTACCTCACTTTGCTGCTAATTATGATAGCAGCTTTAAGCACATGTGCTACCACAGAATCTTCTTAGATTAAGGGATTTTAATTACAGTGAGCACTCATTAATTTTATTGGCGTCAATTTTCCCGCACAAGTTCAAATACTTTTGAAACACTCACAAGGGCCTTTAACCCTACAGCCATTTTCTCCCAAAAAATACATTGAATTTTTAAATGTTTTCCCCAAAACACTTTACCCCATTCAATTCCTCTCCTGGATTTCCATACCAATACTGAGGTAACAATGAAAATAAAAAAATATATTTTCAGAACCACTTTGTTCCTGTCTTTTATTCCAGACCACCATCCTCAGAGTTAAGCCTGCCTTTTATTACATTTTTTTGTAGATGTACCTACCCGGCCTTTGAAGGACCCGTCCTACGTGGACCAGGTGGGTCGGGTCCTTCGAAGATTGCTGCCCCTGAATTTGGAGAGCATTCGGCTACGTCCACACAAATACCCATGTACGTGTCTTCCATGTCTCATTCCAACACATTTACTGTATTATATAAAATATGTAAATTAAAAACTTATAGGAGAACATTTTCTATTTATTTTCTATTATTCATTTGATCCTGCCACTTATCTGTGTGCCTAGATGGGCCGTAAAAAGGTCACAAAGCTGAAAAAAAAGGCTTATTTTTGAGTTCACAAAAAAGCTTGTATACACAGATAAAGCCTATCACATTTAAGTCTTTTCACAGCGTATTAGTATATTTTACTTAAGCTTAATAATCTGCATAATGCTTTGATCTCTTCAACTAATTGGAATCACACCTTTCTACTAAAACTGTTTGTGTTGTTCGCCACCTTTTCCTGAACCAGACCCTGCAGGATTAGCCTGAGTGTCCAGTCCTGGACCGTGTTTTTAACCGGGAGGATCCCAGGCTGGATTGTTGTTGATGCATTATAAATACTCTTGTTTTAGAGTTATTGTTATTTACTTTCTTCTCATCAAATAAATATCCATGTAAAATTGTTCGTGTTATGTTCATACATGTTAAAAATGCCTGTAAATAAAAAGAGTTCAGTGACAATTACTGTTTGTTGTAATCAATTCATTAATATGGGGCGATCGTGGCTCAAGAGTTGGGAGTTCGCCTTGTAATCGGAAGGTTGCTGGTTCGAGCCCCGGCTCGGACAGTCTCGGTCGTTGTGTCCTTGGGCAAGACGCTTCACCTACCGCCTACTGGTGGTGGTCAGAGGGCTCGGTGGCGCCAGTGTCCGGCAGCCTCGCCTCTGTCAGTGCGCCCCAGGGTGGCTGTGGCTACAACGTAGCTGCCATCACCAGTGTGTGAATGGGTGGATGACTGGATGTGTAAAGCTTTGGGGTCCTTAAGGACTAGTAAAGCGCTATATAAATACAGGCCATTTACCATATTCGTCTCCATCACCATAGTTTTGCCGTACCTTTGCTTTTTGTAGTTGATTTGGGGGGGTTAATGGGCTTGGGGTGTGTGGTGTCGCACTGACCTGGATGGGGTCTGGTAGCTCTTGGGTGGTGTTTTTTTGGCAGCCTAATGTAGCAGGGCTTCAGGGGTGGGGGTCTGTGCCAGTGCTCGTTTCTCTTGCGTAGCCTCGTTGCTACAGCCTCCAGTGGCTTCGGCACCATGGCTGCTGGGCTCTCCTTTGCTCTTTTCTGAGTGGGTGCTGTGATTGCCCCTGTGGTGGTCCTCCTGAGGCTGTGGGGGGCTCTAGATGTGTGGGGCCTCCTCTATGCATGCTTCATGTCCTGGGGGGCAGGGCTGTGGCTCCCTGCAGCTACCTACTGTTAAAAACTCGAATGGAGAAACCTTATAAACACGAGCACTCACACCCACAGGTGTCTACACAGGTGTTTGAAATTGGTGTTAGAAGCTAAATAGTCAGTCACACTGACAACGAGGAAGTTTTTGATTTTTCTGGAGGGCTTCCCCTGATGTTTCCCCTCTTTCAGGAAATCACCAAATATCCTTCAAACTGATACGTTTACCTGCCGGACAGGTGTGACAGGGCAATGCTGAGCAGCCTCATTCTTCAGCTGTGAATCAGACAGAAGTGGTGGCTTTGTCCCAAAAAGTTGATTCTGTTCATCTGGACGTAACGTTTTCAGTGGGAGAAATGAGGGCGGAGTCAAGGAGGCCATTTACGTGAAAAAGGAAAGACCATCTCTGAATCGAGGAGGGGGCCTAAGGGTACATCTGTCACCATCTTACATGCTGTGAGCTTTGATCAGTGGTTGTTGATCAAAGGTCATGGAAATTTGCATATTCATGATGAGCTGACCTCTCAGCCCGTTGTTCTTTCACTGCGCTGGTTTCAGTCATTGTGCAAATGTCCTGTTTGTAAGGTTGGAAACCTGCAGTCAGATGAGACTGAAGAACTTGGATGAGTGACGAAATGTTTCCCCCACTGAAAACATCCAGATGAACAGAATCAACTTTTTGGGATTTACTTACCTGGATGATGCATCAAGGTGATGGCTTTGTCCAAACGGTTTCACGCTGACAGCCAGATGCTTAAGATTGTTCCGGGGTTTCATTGGTTCTCCAAACTAACATCAGTTTGGCTTTCAAAACTGCAAAGCTCCTTCCAACAACCGAACACAAGTCAAGTTTAGCATCTAAAGTGCAGACAACAGTCAGAACCTGTGCTCAAGTCAAATACCAGGAAAGGGACCCCTTCATTCACTGGAGTAAACCCCAACATACAAGCACTGAACCAGTCGATGCAAGTCTGTTCGAACTCAACCGGGGGTGAATTTCTATCAATAACAAAGAGCCAAGGATCAATCGGTCACACAAACTCTTCCACCAGGATAAGGTGGAGGAGTGATACATCAAGTAAAGTCTGCCTAAAGCTGAGTGCACTGCTGGTCAGTCTGCTAAGCAGCAAACATAGAGCCTGTGTTTCTGCTCCGTTCATCAATGTGTTTACTGTATCCATGCTGGCCTTTCTGTCTACCACGCGAGCTATGACAAAGCATCATTACCGCAGTGCAAATTCTGCCGAGTCCAGATGTAAAGCAGGCGATGAGAGAACTACAGCACTGTCCTCAAATCACAGATGCATTTCACATCTTTGCAAGGAGTTTCAAGAAGGCTTACGTCTGTTTGCTCTCAACATGCAACAGCGTGTTATGTGTGCAAACAGAGGGAATCATAAATATCAACAATGAATACACTGCAGCCCCCTTACCTCACACTGGAAGCTCCAACCATCTCACTTTGCTGATGAACACAGTGTACACGCCCAGAGTGAGAAAAGAGCCGCCTGTGGTCGTGGACGTTGTAGTATGGGCACAGGAGGCTATTCCAATGCTATGGGCTGCTTGGAGTGCACACCATGGAGCATTTTCAGACAACATCTGGGGACTGTGTGGACATAGAGGAATATACTGAGGGTGTGATGTTCGTTTATCAAATCAGGACTGCTTGGCAGTAAATGTCTTGTATTACAACCGGACAGAGTTCGACTCTGTTCTTTTGGCAGTTTCTGATCATACTAATCAGTCACGCTGAGTATGAGGATGCTTTTGGCAGCCTTGAAAACTTGCCATCTGAAGTTTTGTGCACTGATGTCTCTTTCTCAGTTAATCAGAGATCTCCTTCAAACTAAGCCAGGCAGTTTACCTGCAGTGCAGGTGTGACAACAACCTCGGCATGAGGAAGAACAATGCAGTTTCCATCCTGGTCACAGACACTGGATCAGTTAATTTTCCAGCCATCTATCCCTTCTCCTCCACTTATCCTTGTCAGGGTTGTGGGGGTGCTGGAGCCTTTCCCAGCTGAACTTTCAGTTTGATTGGATTTAGTTAGTTTGTATATTATTTAGCTGGAGTGTGTTCGTAATCAGATATGTGTGAGGTGTGTTAGAATAACTGAAGTATTTCACCGTATAGGTTTTTTGTAGCTGGGCCGTGTCGGGGGGAAGTCTTTTATTGGTGGTGGTATGACCGGCATCTATTTAAGGAGGTTTTTTGAGAGGCTGGGTTGTTCGTCTTTAGATGTGTCGCTGTTGAGAGTGTTAAACCTCTGTATTTGTTTAAGACAAACATATTCAGAGCTCTTAAAGGCGTTTGAAGGCTCGTGTGGTTGTTTTCTCCCATCTGGTCCCCTTCACATTACCTTGCGACCGTTACAGCGCCATTCTTAGGAGCTGTGACAGACTCTGAAATCACAAAAACAGACAGGCCTGGAGCTCATGGTGACTGGTGTGTAGCATTGCCAGTGAATGACAATCCAGTTAAGTCCAAGATAGACAGAGAATTTCTCACAATCACTCTCAGACAGAAGAAGTAGTCATTCGGGTGACGTGCGCCATTTTCCCAAAGCCTCCTGGGAAGAAATGTCAATAAGAAAATAGAACATGTCACAAAAGCACCGATAGAAGTTAGTGAGACCCCTGCAGCTGTTTGAGGCTAGTTGGTTGCAGCCACTGAGCAACAGCTTGAACCTTCTGTGAATCCATGGGTAAACCATAGGAGAGTGTGGCAGGGGGGTGGTCTCTGGCCTGCTGGCAGTGGAGGGGTGGCGCGGTGAGACCAGTGACTCTCTTCTTATGTATAGTGTTGGCAGAAACTGGCGGGGAAGTGTGTGCAGTGGAGGACGCTGCGAGACGAGCAGACTCCTGGCTCGAGTTGTGCCTAAAAGAGCTGTTGAACAAAATAAAGGAACCCAAACACGCCGATATGCACTGTCGGTCCGATCATTGCCACAAAGAGTTAATGAAGCCGAAGAAGGGGGTGGAGCTTTGATGGCGGGCACATTTCTCCAGCTCACAGACTAGCTGGTGTTCGAACTGTCTGTTAAGCACCACCCTAAGATGACTAACATGGTCTTCTTGGGACCAGAGTAGATCAAAATGTTTGGAATGCTGACCGGTTCCAAAAAGAGAGACCACATCACTCCGGTCCTCTGCTCTCTCCACTGGCTCCAGTTGCTTTTAGGATTGATTTTAAAATTTTACTGCTGGTTTTTAAGGTTCTTAACGGTACTGCACCTCCTTACCTGGCAGAGCTTCTTAGCATTTACCGCCCCAGGAGATCTTTGAGGTCAGCAGACCTGATGCTTTTAGATGTTCCCAGGTACAGACTAAAGACTAGGGGAGAGAGGGCTTTTGCTGTGGCTGCACCCAGACTGTGGAACAGTTTACCTCCTCACATCAGATTCTCCACAAGCCTAGGAACTTTTAAAACTGCTCTTAAAACTCACCTCTTCTCATTGGCTTTTAGCAAGGTTTAACTTATTGTTTTAATTTATTGTTTTATCAGTGAGGTGTTTTATGTACTTGTGTTTTATTGTATTTTATATTTGTATTTTATTGTACAGCACTTTGGTCAGCCTCGGTTGTTTTTAAATGTGCTTTATAAATAAACTTGACTTGACAAATATGCCAACGGCCACCAGCCTAGCTTGTCACGAAAGACATTGTTAATCAGATGTTGCAAGACAGCAGGGTATTAAATCCAGTTCTTTGTATTCTTTACAGCAAAGAAAGACACGGCTCAAAGTGGTCAAAGCTCAAAAAACGATCTTTCATTTGACATATTCCAGAATACGGAGACTGTTTTCACCCCCTCTACGGGTAACATATATCCGGTCTTAACTGTCATGGTCCTGAGTCTGAGGACTCAGTGTTTTGTGTTTCCTTATGCTTTTGTTTATTCCGAGTGTGTTTTCTGTTGTGATTTTGCCATTTGTTAGGTTTTTGTTCTTTGCCTGCCTGATCCCACTTCTCTGTGTTCCCTCTGTCTGTCCATGGTGTTATTGTGTCTGCTCAGGAGTCTGCCTGTCAAGTTCAGTGTCCTGTCTGGTTCTCTGTGTCTGTTAGTTTCCTGTTTTATTCTGAAGGTTCATGTCTGATGTGAGTGTGTTCAGTTTACATTTCCCCTGTCCCGTCAGCTCTGATTTCTCCCAGCTGTGTTGCCCTCCTGTCTCTCATCCCCTGATTACTGGTGTGTGTATTTAAGCCCTGTGTGTTCTCCTGCCTGTTGCCGGTTCGTCTGTATTACTCAGTGTCAGTCTGTGTATCCACCGTGTCTTCTCCCTGCTGTTCATCGTCATCCTCCTCTGCTCGTTTTTCATTCAGGTTTGTGCTCTGTAGTTTAGTCGTTTCCCAGTTTAGTTTAGTTCGAGCCCCGTTTGCTGTTTGTTCACATTCTTTTGTGTTCAATAAATCACCTTCACTCCTCTACGACTGCTTGCGCTTGGATCCTCATTTATTCCACACGGCTCGCCTCGGCAGCCGTGACATTAACACTATTCTTGGGCAATTTAAATAACATAGAAATCCTGCAAACTATTCCTAAAGTCCTTCTCATTACTCTTCATTACTTTTATGCTCACATTTAACGTGTGTCCAACGAGCTTTTAGTCTCCTAAGCAACATTTCCTGGAGCTGTGGTTCTCTGTGCTTCTTGTGAGTTCCCCTTTCTGATGGTTGGTTTCTGGATTCTCACCAACCCCTCCGTGGTTTCGCTCTGGTTCTGGAATCTTCTCCTGTAAAGTCAGAAAACAAAACGCCTCCCTCTGCTACGCCTCAATAATCTACTGTGTTCATCTAATTATTCAAAGTTGGTTCAAAATATCCCGTTCTGGGCTCTATCCTTTATATTAACTTTACTTAATCTCAATGCTCTTTATGTGTGTGAGCAACACTTTTAATTGTATTAAACCCACCCAGGGTCAGATATACACCATCACCATATCAGCATAAATCTCCACTAGAAAGCACACTCCAAAATTTTTGTCTATCAGGGTTTACGCCCCTTTTTGCTTCAAGCAGATACATAACGTGCAAAAGTTACAGCTAATGACAGTTAGATAAGTTTCCGTTATCTGCAACATTTTGTTTCAGCCGTCGCACCCCAACACGTTTCCTGTTGACTTATTCATGGCTTATCTTTAACACCTTCTGCATCACTAGTTGCTAAGCAAAGACAAAGCAAGACGTGTTCCACCTTTACCCTAGAAAATCAATCTATGTGATGTTTGTGTGTGTAAGCCTGTTATGCATCCATTCACTACACTCCACGCCATCCCTGCAGCATATCAGTTCGGACGGTCACGCTGAACGAAGCTTTTGACCTTCTTAGGGCTGAGTTACAACTCATATGAGCACGATTGCAATATGTGTGTAAAACATCATTTATATACTCTTCAATGTTTAACCTTTGCCACCCTCATAAGACATAGGTGTTTCCTGTTTTTGGCTCGCTCCTCTCTTATCCGTTCATGGACTACAGTTCAGCATTCAGCACAATAATTCCCTCAAAGCTTTTCACATGAAGGATCTAGGACTCAGCTCATCACTGTGTCAGTGGATCCTCGACTTCCTCACAGACGGACCCCAATCTGTAAGGGTGGGAGAACAAGTCTCCCCCTCCATCCCACTCAGCACTGGAGTGTCTCAGGGCTGTGTTTTAAGCCCCCTGCTGTACTCACTGTACACTTATGACTGTGTAGCCACATCAGACACCACCTCCATTGTCAAGTTTGCTGACCACACCGTTGTGGTGTGCCTGGTCTCTGACACCACCGAGAAGGCCGACCTGGAGGAGATGAGGATCCTGAAGAACTGGTGCCAGGAGAACAACCTCCTCCTAAACATCAGCAGAGCTGATCGCGGTCTTCGCTACAAAACAGGTGAGTCCCTAATCATCAGTGGCGCACCAGTGGAGAGAGTGGACAGCTCCCAGTACCTGGGTGTCCACATCACTCAGGACCTGTCATGGTCCTGTCACATTAACACCCTGGTTAAGAAAACCTGTCAGCGTCTCGGTACATATAGGGGGTCATAGGGGTGAGCGGGGGTAGGTTAGAGTGTATCTCCGAACCTCGGAGAGATCATGGAAGACTTGAGGAATCTTCTCCAGATCAATGGGCTCTGAAGGGGGTAGTTTTGCGGGATCCATTCTGGTCTCAGGGTTGAAACAGCTTTGTAAACAGCCCCAGCCCAGGATCTGACACGATGACCAGGAGATATGGGGGTTGTGCCGACAGAACCAGGGATAGCCCAGGATGGGCGTGCGTATGGGCTGCGTTTGGTACTGGAGCAGGTAGGGTTGAAGAGGGGCCTGAAAACTGAAGGCTCTGCCTCCCATTCTACTTTTAAATACTCTAGGAACAACAAGTAGGCCTGCAGAGCGAGAGCGAAGTGCTCTAATAGGGTGATATGGTACTACAAGGTCATTAAGATAAGATGGGGCCTGATTATTTAAGAGCTTGTATGTGAGGAGCAGGATTTTGAATTCAATTCTGGATTTAACAGGAAGCCAAAACAGGAGAAATCTGCTCTCTCTTTCTAGTCCCTGTCAGGACTCTTGCTGCAGCATTTTGGATCAGCTGAAGGCTTTAAGGGAGTTTTTAGGACATCCTGATAATAATGAATTACAGTCGTCCAGCCTGGAAGTAATAAATGCATGAACTAGTTTTTCAGCGTCACTCTGAGACAGGATATTTCTAACTTTAGAGATGTTGCACAAATGGAAGAAAGCAGTCTTACATATTTGTTTAATATGTGCGTTGAAGGACATGTCCTGGTCAAACATGACTCCAAGGTTCCTCACAGTGTTACTGGAGGCCAAGGTAATGCCAAATGTATTCTGCAGCAGGACAACGACCCCAAACACACAGCCAAAGTCATTAAGAACTATCTTCAGCGTAAAGAAGAACAAGAAGTACTGGAAGTGATGCTCTGGCCCCCACAGAGCCCTGATCTCAACATCATTGTGTGTGTCTGGGATTACATGAAGGATGTGAGGAAGCCTACATCCACAGAAGATCTGTGCTTAGTTCTCTGAGATGTTTGGATCAACTCACCAGCCGAGTTTCTTCAAAAACTGTGTGCAAATGTACTTAGAAGAAGGCAAAGGGTGGTCACACCAGGTACTGGTTTGATTTAGATTTCTCTTTTGTTCATTTACTGCATTTTGTTGACTGATGAAAATACACGATGAACACTTCCATTATTGAAAGCATTCTTTGTTTACAGCTTTTCTTTCTCACCTGCCTAAAACTTTTGCCCAGTACTGTAAATTTAGAGTGTGTGAAAGATTTTCAGTGTCCTGTATAAAAGTGTGTGGACGTGTGGGTTTCAGCATGAAGAAATCTGTTGTCAGAGGTAATTCTAGGTAACATATCCTCATATTTTACTTTCTTTTAAAAGAATTTCCAAGGAAGAAGGAATAAAAAAAACCTGACTTTCTTGATGTCCCCATCTCCCCTCCCATCACCCTTTGCTGCTATCAAACAGTATAAATGAGGCTCTGCTCTGTCGCTGCAGCACGTTCAGCATCTGATTCTCCCACTGACGTTTCTGCGTTCATAGCCGGTGAGTTACAGCTTTGTACATAAATGCAGCAGCTGTAAGAATGAATTTTGCCTGGGGTTCATAGCTGCAGGCATTTGATCTTTTGGTAAAATAAACTGAAATATGGTGCAGGCTCATTTACACGCATTAAAATTCACAGAGTTTCTGATTTGAACTGAAATCTGTAAAATGCCTCTTAAATGAAAATAACTGTAACTTCTGTCTTTTAGAATCATGAGTAAGAACTCCATCAGCACTGACCAGGAGCTGCGTAAAGGCGAGTCCCTCGTCAGTGTAAATGGAAACTTCAAAGCCATCCTACAGGTGGGAAAATGTGACCTTGTCCTCATCAGTTTATGATTACATGGCCCAAAAACACAGCTGGTAACATTAAAAGTTGACAGCTGGTCTTTAACGTGCAGATATAGAAAGAGATCAGCTTTACTGGCCACTTTTTCCTGGCTAGAAAACTTTTCTTTCTTTTCTAAAGCTTTAATGTACATAAAAACCAGCTTCTTGTTTAAGTGAAAATAAATGGAAGGTTGTCTTTTTGCGCTAGTAATGTTGTGTAGTTGTATTTTGTCTCACATCAATTATATCGTTATCACAAATTTTCAAATATATATCGTGATAAATATTTTTGGCCATATCGCCCTGCTCTAGCTCACAGTATAAACCTTCAAACTGATCCGCTCTCTTTGCTTCCACTTTGCAGGAAGATGGCAACTTTGTCGTCTACAAGTGGTCTCCTATCTGGGCCACAGCCACAAACGGCAAAAACCCTGCGCGGCTCCTCCTGCAGGGGGATTCCAACCTGGTCCTGTACACCCAGGACGATAAACCAGTTTGGAGCTCTGGAACCGTTAAACCCGACAACAGGACCATGCGCCTGACCCTGACCAACGATGGTCGTCTGGTTGTTACAAGGAATGGAGCACAAATCTGGTGCTCTTAAAGCTCACGATGTCATTCAGAGATCCAGACTAAAGGCGTGATGTCCTGAGAGCCGCGCGCTCTGTTTCACATCCGAATAAAAGCTCTGTGATGTTCCTGCTGTGTGTGTGTTACTGTCTCAGTCAGATGAACTCTCAGCACGTTATCATCGTCTGTTTAAAACAAGCGTCCAGTAAAGCTCACAGAATAGACGTAGTATTAAATCTGTGTTACCTGCTGACTGGAAAACGTCTGTTTCCAGGACAGCAACAAAAATCTAACTGTTCTCTGTGTGGACCCACAGCGGGCAGGTGTGGGCGGGGCCAACCTGCAGGCTCCAGGTGTGCGTGTGCTGACACATACAGGCAACTGAGAAGGAGTTCTGTGGGCTCATAGGAAGCTTTTAAAATCTCAAATCTGACCGTGTGGTGGCGTTGTCACCTGTACTGTAGATAACACAGGTGAGTTTTACAAATTTCTCTTCCATCCAGTCGGGGGAGCCAAACGTCTGCCTGTCAGAGCCCCTGAAACTCAGATGTGTGTCAGTGAATCTGCACGTCTTCTTGCTTTGGTCACATTTAGTTTCCAGAGGTTGTAAACACATGCGTCACTAACAGGTAACTTCCTGCACTGCTGAGATTAGTGTAACAGCAGCACCACATGTGGTGGATGTTTCTGAGGCCGTGCGCACCATCCCTGCAGGAGGTGACATCATCCTCCTTCTTGTTTCTGTCTTCCTGAAAAGGACACACACGGTATCACACACATGTGATCACACACATGTGATCAGTCATGACAGCTCAGAGCTCAGCGTTCACAAGTGTGATTTGATTGATTTCACACAATAAACTGAACTGGTGGATTCGTGCAGTCATGTAGATCAGACTACAGCAGCACTACAACCTGCCTCTCACAGGTAGTTTTTCACAGACATGAAACTTTTAGTTTCCTGTGTAAATCTGCTGACGGCTCATGAAGTCCCCGGGCCTCAAAGATTCTGCAAAAACAATAAAAACCTCCCAATCAGGACGCAATGGGTCTGTGAGGAAGGTCTGTGACTGACGAGCTTCACAGTCAGAAGGCGAAGCTTTGCACGGCTTCATGAGACACATGAAGGTTACTGCAGATGAAAAACAGCTGAGTGTGGGGGGCAGGTGGGAGTTTTAATGACGTGTTTCGCTCGTCAGCCTGAACACTTTGAGTTCATCAGGTTTCATCAGCACCTGAAATGATTTCACTCTCATTTTGTTCCAAAGTTAAAAATGTTTCTGGAAGGACAAAACCACAGAAGAAGAGTCCAGATGTGCACAGGTGGGTGTCAGACTTACACAGGTAAACGTGCACAGCTAACAAACCAGGAGAGAGAGTCCATGAAGACCTCATCACAAGCTGGTTCTCTGATTGGCTGGCTGTCCATTTAGGTCTTCCACAGCAGACACGCTGCAGTGTTCGCTCTGTGTCCATTAAACCAGCTGAAGTGGCGCTCTAAGGACTGATGGTGTCATTCAGAGAAGCATTGCTGTGGCTTCCTGCTGTTTCCATCTTTTAAATACAGTCTGTGGAAATCTGTTGATTTCTGGAAGCTTCAGTGTCACTATGGAAACGGCTACAGCATGGTAGAGAGTCAAAGGTTAATAATAAGTATTGATTGCATGCACAGTGGTGAATGAAGAAAAAACACTGAGTGCATCATGTGTAGGCTGGGTCAGGGTCACCTGTCCCAACTACATGCTTTATCAAAAGGGAACGTTTCCATCTGAAAAGCAGCCTGTTGTGCTGCATGAGTTTCTTCTTCATCCCAGCAGAGGGCGTCATTTCTCTGCTGGGACAGAAGACAGGGAGAAATCAGCAGAAGCTTTCATCCTGATGGGCCGTGACGCTCAGCAGCAGCCGGCTGTGATCAGCCTGTGATCGATTTATTTATTGATGGCAAAAACTTTATACATTTTAATGATCGTAAGACGGAAGCGATCCTATTTGTTCCAAATCGTTTTTCTGACCCTCCAGATGTTGATCTTCCCGCTTTGACTTTACATTTAAAGAGTTCGATCACAAATCTCGGAGTAAAAATTGATTCTGCACTTGCCTTTGATGGTCACGTAAACGCGGTGGTGAAATCAGCATTCTGTCACCTCAGACGTTTAAGCCCTTTCTTTCCATGCCTGACTTGGAAATTGTTATTCACGCCTTTATTACTTCACGTTTGGATTGTTGCAATTCTCTTTTAATAGGGGTTGGGCAGGGCACTTTGTCACGCTTGCAACTAGTGCAAAATGCCGCGGCATGATTTTTAACTGGCAGAAGGAAATTCTACCACATGACTCCGGTTTTGGCCTCTTTACATTGGCTTCCAATTGAATCTAGGATCCGTTTTGGAGTCCTTTAATTGGTTTTTAAATCTCTAAATGGTCCTGCACCTGTTTATTTGTCTGATTTGTTGAATGTTGGGCTAGTTAATAGGTATGCCTTCATTGTCATCTGTTGGAATTTTATTTTGAAATGATGCTTCCTGTAATGCTACGGAGAGAGTTCACATTGGTGTGAATGTTCCGGTAAAAAGCCGATGCTCCACGTGTGAGTATTCCTCCGTCTAAATAATAAGTATCTTCAGCGTTCATCAATCAATCAATCTTTATTTATAAAGCACTTTTCATACAAAAAATGTAGTTAAACATAGTTAAAAGCAGCCCACCCCACCCTCCAACTCACTCCCCACACTCTCATTAACATAAATGATGTGAATACACACATATCCCCCC
>NW_024582720.1:393598-425322 GCF_018398535.1 Haplochromis burtoni
TATATATATATATACATGTGTATATATGCTGTACCAGATCATTACGTCATATCTGGAGAAAATAAAAAAAGTGAAATAGAGGCACTGCTGGGACACCTGAGCAGCGCTGTGTGACGTGGAAACAGGTTCAGCAACGTTATCCCAGTGGATCCCAGGACACTAGGTTTCCGTTATGAATATGCTAACATACAAAGGTCTACCTGTCCCAGGTTTTTTTAGGAAACATTTTTATTATTAAAAGAAGTAATTTTAGAGGTGAAAGATAGGTGTATATAAAAACTTGTTTCTACATGAGACAAACGTCTGACAAATAATTTTAGGATTCATATTAAACAGAATAAAGAATAAAACATCCACAAGTCTAAAAGCAGCAGGATAAACACAGTTTATTCGAGCTTTTAGTTTGAAAGTTAAGCGTACGCGTAATCGGTTGTAGGCGTGTCTTCCGCTCGGGCCTGTCTGACGTAGCTCAACGACGCGTTACGTCACCAAAGATGCGGAAGTTGGAGTCACCGTGGAGAACGTAAACTAATGTCAAGCAAGCGCCTGAAAAAGCGAGCAAAGAGCAGCGGAAGCGCGAGAACAAGGAGCCGAGCGGACTCTTCACCTCCGGCTGGACTTTCACTGCTTCCGCCATGGAACCTAGTTCACTTAGCTAGCCGTTACAGTTACTACTCCCGCACTTCGCCGTTACATCTGTCGTTACAGACAGCGTTACCGTGAAATGGAGCGAGCGGGTGACCTGGAGTCCGCCGCGGTGCCGCCGAGCTGCTGCAGGGGTCTCTGAAAGCTGCAGACCCCGCTGCATCCCATCGTATCCCGGAGGTAAGTGGACTGCGTGCGAATCTCCTTTGAAAAACATGACATTTTGAGATGATTCCCTCATGAATGAAATTTAACAAGCGGGAGAACAAAGCTGGGGGTCTGCCCCCGGGGCAGCAGCACCTGCCCATTATTCCGGGGTACGTTTGACCCCACAAACAGTTTGCCATCAGTCACATTTCTACTTTTACAACCCTCCCCGCGCCTCTTCACAAGGATGGTCCACCCTGCCGAGCGGTGCCAACAGCGATGCCAGGCTCTTGGAAAAGTCGACATTTCAGATCATTCAGGGCTGCTGAGTCGATGAAGTGCATGCCGGACATGAAAATGTCTGCCTGTGATGTAAATGAAAGGTTTAGTATGACACGCAGGGATGTGAAGTGTGGATTTTACTGGGGGAGTGGTAAAAACACACATTTCTGAAAGGAGTTTGGGCTGCTGCCGACAACAGCCGGAACCAGAGCTCTAAAAAAGCAGCAAAAACCGACCCTTTGTTCTTGAAAAGGCTTCTTGCTGTCAAATAAAGTCCCAGCGAGCATGTTTAAGTTGTGTGGATCAGATTTGAGGTCATTTAAAGAGAAACTGCAGCGGGTCCCCGTGTTTATCCGTGTGGATGTGGACAGGCGAACAGTGTTCAGGCTGTCAGTGCTCGCCTTGAAGCTGCTAACAAACCCAAACAGTGTTCGTGAAAGTGGAAGACTCGAACACGATGAGGTCATTTCTGAAGTTGTTGCGTGCTTTTTGTCGTTGCTGCGTTTCATCCCTACAAACTGCACGAGTTATTTTCAGTTTCTCTTTGATGCTTCTCATTTCATCTCACAAATAAAAGCAGGAACTCTATCGCACGTTTCACGTCTTCACTTCAACGTGAAATTATTAGTTTAACGCTTTTTAAAGTAATCCAGCACACAGCAGGCCTCATCACGATCACTGATATCAGGATGGAACAGCTCTGTGATTATTATTATTATTATTATTATTATTATTATTACACGGAGAGTTAGAAAGCCTTTAAGCAGAGTGGAGCAGAGAAAAGACCTCAGCCCGAACATCTCCAGCCTCATCCAGCTTCTTCCCCTTCAACAGATAAACTGAATTAATTTTAGAAGCGATTCTTGTATCCAAACATTTCATTTTACCTGTAAAAACCAGAAGTGCATCTTCAGTATGACTTTATTCTGAAAGATGAAGTTATGTAAAAACCTACAACTTTTAAAATGTTACATTTCTACTGATAGTTGTTTAAAGACTTATGAGGAAATAATAATGTTGTAAGTGACTTGTTGTGGCCCACAGGCAGTAGGAGCTCACAGTGAGAATCACTGACCTAAGGTTGGATTTTTATTTTCACGAGAGTGAATTTATTGAAACGAGAGAACGTTTGGAGTGCAGGAGGTGTGGGACCTGACAGCTGACGAGGCACTAATGAGTCCACGGGACGATGACGGGGCTTAAAGGTACAGCAGCGTGTCGTCAGCATAGCAGCGAATATCCTGTGTATCCTGGTCAGCAGTAGTCTAAGCACAGACGGCCTCCACGTGGCAGCCTGGTCAGGTGAAGCACCTCAGCTGGGTCCTTCAGACGTGGAGGACTGAGCTGCACATCCTGGCTCCACCCCTCAGAAGAAGCTCATTTCTGACACTTGCACCCGTCCTTCTGTCACCACCCTAAGCCCGTGGTCATAGATCAGGGTAGGAACGTGGTTCGACGAGTAGCCGGACAGCTTCGGCTTCACTCTCAGGTCATGGCTGTACGAGTCTGTCTGCTCAGCTGTTCCCTCACCCACGAGCAGAACCCAGAGATGCTCCCAAATAGGCAGCTGAGGACTCGGAGGTTCTCATTCTCATTACAGCTGCTTCGCATTGAGCTGCAAAACACCGCAGAGCGAGGCAAGACCACCCAGCCAGAAACCATCCTGCACCTTTGTTTTAAGAATGCGGAGCGATAATAAACAAGTTCCTCTGAAAGTGAGCTCTTGGAGGACGCTGTGCTTTACAGGAGAAAACGATTACACTGCTGTCGGTCTAAGCGGAGGCAGAGACGATGCTCAGGTCTACAAGAACGAGCACTCAACACACACCGAACTCGCTGATATCAGACAACAGGATCACTGTAGTGTGTCACGCAAAAGTAACTAATGCTGCAAAAACTCATGTTTAACTTATAATTGAACCTATAATTTCAGCTGTTACAAAAGACGTCGGCACCTCAACAAGGTTTCAGGAAACAGGAGATTAAAAATGATGAATGATAACAGGAAAAAACAAGTGTATATTTTTGTGAGTTTGGGATATTCTTCATCCTGGACCTGGATCCAGAGTGGAGCCGACCAGCACTCCCAGCAGCTGCGACACAGGTAAGAGGACCCCTGCAGCTTGGCTCAGATTATTTTGCAGCTGCGTATTGAGTGAATCTGTAACCTTCTGCTTGTTGCTCCTTTGTTTCCCAGCTGTCTCCGCGAGTAACGTCCTCGCCTCGTCTCTGGAGGGGGTCGGCAGGAGTGAAAGACTCAAACAGGCCACGAATGTATAAACGTACCAGCTTGATGTGTGTATGTGCTGAGAGCACGTCACGCGGTCACTGGGCTGTCAGAAGAGCGCCCCCTGTGGAGCAGCTGCAGTTTTCCCCTGCAGGTGTACGCTGATGTAACGCGAAGAGTGATGAGGTCACAGGCTGTGGGCCGGTCCCGCTGCAGTGACGCGTGACATCACAGTTTAATCAGCCTGTAATTCTGCACATTATCCTGATACTGGACACCCCGCGCTCCCCCCACCTTTCCTAAGCTGCCATCTGTCACAGCTGCCCGTCATTGGCTGTGAAGGAGCCGGGTCTGCAGACGGCGGAGCGCCCGATTGGCTGGCAGACTGTCTGGAAGGAGGAGGGGTAGGCGGGGCGTCAGCTGATTACAGGAGATGGGAAGTAGAGGTGGAGGAAGACGAGGAAGAGGAGGAGCTGAGCGCAGTCTGTAAATCCACGATGAGCCGGCGCTGCTGCAGACAACAAGTGTTCAGAGAGGAAGAGGAGGCCGAAGGAGGATAAAACCAGCTGTAGCACGCAGAGAGGCGGGTTACCACGGCAACTGCCGCAGCGAGGACACACAGGTAAGGTTACAGCGGCAGGCGTGTGTGTGTACGTGTGGTTTTATGTGGTGGATTGAGCTGTGTGTGGTGGGAGGAGGAGGAGGGAATCCTATTAGCAGAGTCCAGGAAAAGAAGGACTAAGAGTGCTTATCACACACACACACACACACACACACACACACACACACACACACACACACACACACACACACACTCTGACAGCATGTCAGGTATCTCACACTCTTTATATCTCAGGTATGAAGTAATCTGACCTTTCACTGCAGTAAAAATACTCTGAAACAAGTAAAAGTACTTCGTGGTTACCTCTGGGAGGAGAGCTCAGGGTGTCTGAACGCTCCACAAACAAGGGCAGTTTGTACCACAGCAGCATGTAAGACACGATTATTGAACGCTCTCATCCATGTAGAGTCCAAAAAATCATTTTAAAGGTCATATTTCAAGGAGCTGCAGTTATCAGGAGACTTTACCTCCCAGCGGACAGAAGCTTCCTCGGTTGGTCGATTAGTTCGTGTAATCGTGAGACTTTGGTTTTAACAGGAAGGAAGAACAGCAGCTCAAAGCCTGGTGGCTTCAGACAGAGTTCACAAAGAATGAACTTCTGTGAACTTTAACATATAATAATGTGCAAGAGATTTATTAAGCTGCAAACAGACATGAACTGCACAATGCAGACACAAACAAGCTTCAGTGTGAGCAGCTGTCAGCTCTGTGAGGATCCTCAGGAAGACGTCTCCTCAGCTGAGGCCCGTCTGCGACTGATGGTGTCCTGCTGTGTGTTATCAGATCCAGGTGTGCTTTCTCTGCACTGACAGTGTGTTTGCATCGTTGTCATGCTGGAACAGGAAGCTGCTGTCAGTCAGATGTTCCCAGATGTTCCTGCGTGGTGGATCAGACTCTGTGATTCATCAGTTTATCAAAGATCTCCAACAGCTCTGACTGAGCTGCAGCTGAAACCATGACAGAGCCTCCACCCAGCTTCACAGATGGCTGCAGACTCCAGGTTGCCTTCATTAAGAACGGCTTCTCGATCGGCTGAAGGTCCAGATCATCTCTCGGGTCCTGTTCAGCTGCTGTCGAGTTTTTATGGCCTCCCACTTCCTCTTCTGTCCACTTTCCTCGGGGTTTTGAGGACACACTGACACCACGCTGAGATGTGCAGAGTTTCAGCTGACAGCTCTTTGGAATCACCGTGTTGGAGACAAAATCCTGTTTTCATGAGAAGCTGTGATATCGTTGGCATTTTTGACAGATTTGGTAAAGAAACTGGAACAGATGATGAGTTTGTGTGACAGGCTGATGCTAACTAACTGCACCTCTGCTCAGGTGTGTGGGATTCACTGTCATTCCTGTGAGAAAGGTCCGGTACAAGGACTGAACAGGAGAGGAAAAGCAGCCAATGTCCACAGAACAGGACAGGGATAGCTCAGTAGGTAGAGTGGTGGCCCCATGATCGGAAGGTCGGGTTCGACTCCACTGAACGGCTACCCTGAGGTACCCCTGAGCAAGGTACCGTCCCTACACACTGCTCCCCGGGCGCTGCATTGGTGGCTGCCCACTGCTTCACTGGGTGAATGGGTTAAATGCAGAGGAACTATTTCCCTACGGGGACTAACACGCACACTTTACACCTTTTTTACACCTTTACAGAAGAACTTTAAGGAGCTTCAGGAAGCTCGAGAGCTGCTCAGCAGACCTGAGGGGTGGCTCAAGACTTTTGCACAGCTCTGTGTGGCACATTTTAACAGGCCTAGGAAACAAAGTCGTTTCCAGTCGTCTGGTTTAGAAACTATTGCTTGGCTGCTAAAAGTGTGGTTGGGGCCCCTTTGAGTGGCCGTTAGATAAAAGCGAGGGGGCGATAATAAAATCACCAAAACGGTTTGAAGGCAAAGTGAAACTAACAGCAGTAATTATTCAAATATATGGAATCAGGAAGTCAAAGTTGGACCACGAGCAGGTGAAACAGACAAATCCTTATCAATAATTATTGATCGGTGCACAGCAGCAGTTTAACACATGGCTGCAGTTAGAGAAGCAGAACAAAGTTGACCCCTGACCCTCGTCCTTTCCTCTCGGTTATCTCTGTGAGCGAGGATCGGCAGCGTCAGTGCAAGAGCGGCTGTAAACTGAGGTCAGAGTTCAGGAGCTGCTGCTGCTTTGTGTTTCCTCTGCAGCCAGACTTTTGTCAACGACAGCAGGAAGCAACGCTCGGAGCCTCTTTTACCTCCTCTGACCTTTGACCGGAGAGCTCAGGGTGAGGATCGCAGTCAGTGAGGAAGGACTCGCACGCGCTCGTGCTTCAAGTCGTTCCAGCTGAGAGCCGGCGACGTGTCGGGCGCTCGGGGCAGCTGCAGGAATTAAAGTCACGTTCTGCTTTTAATTGGCTGCAGATATAAAACTTTCCAGCTGCTAAATGCGAGCCAGGCGTCTGGAAAATGACTTCACAGAGACAGCAACAGTTTGCAGAGCTGCAGCTCACACAGACCTTCTCAGTGACGCCGTCAGCGTGAGCGCCTCCTTCCATGCGTCCTTTGAACTTCAGTGTTTATGTCCTCTGAAGCACATGTGTGTCCAGGTCAGTGAGTCGGAGAACAGTGGGCTCCTCTCACTGTGACCACAAACCTGAAGCTCCGCCTCCTCAGAAAGTCTGTTAGTACATCTGCCTCACAGCAGCCACGTTATTGGCTGGATAAGATAAAAATTAGCTGAGGTGAAGCCTAATAGACGGCTGAGAGCTATGGCCACCTGTGGTGCCGTCCACCTGTCAGTCAAAGAGGCCACGCCCCTAACAACACAGACTTTAATCCAGGTGAGCTATGAAAACATCTTCCCCTCGTACAGCTGTTATGAAGGAGGAAATGACCCACACACAGTCTGTGGATCAGGCTGTAAACATGTTTATGTCTGCTGTGAAGGTCTGTGGGGACGGACTCACTGCTGCAAGGAAAAGAAAATCGGATTGGCTGCAGTTCTGGAAGAACTGTGATTTCTTCAGGTGGACGTTAGAGGAGGTGGAGGTGATGAAAGTGGACGTGACGGTGATGAGGACTGATGCGTGAGCAGCAGAGGAGTCAGATTCAATAAAGGCAGAGAGCTGCTTAGAGCGGTTTGGGGGGCGCTTAAGCAGCTCTCTGATGTTCCTCTGCAGGAAAGACAAAGCGCCCTTTGATCGCGCTCCGAAGCAAAACCTGACACGGCGTCCTGTAGCAGGTTACATCACTCAGGTGTCAGGATTATTTGGAGCTGATGCTCGTTGTGAAGACGAGAGTAGCAGTTTGTTACCAGAAACGCCGTCGCAATAAGGACGAACCGCCGATCAGATTGTTATTAATGTGTTGATCGTTACAGCGCCGTCGCTTCTCTGTGGACGTGAACACGTCGGTGCAGAAACACGGGACCTGAGTATGACATAACCCGAGGAGGGCAGCACTGACATCTGATTAAAGCACTGCTGGACCCCGTCAGCCTCAGATGCAGGTTTTACCCTCTGATAGCTGTAAATGCCGCTGATCACGCCGCGGAGTCGCTCTCCTCATTCCTGCTCTCCGTTCATCACAGAGCAATGTCTTCCTGCTCTACAGTTTGATGTGGATTTGATGAGTTTGTCCTGTTTTCCTGTTCGTGGTGAATGTGTTTTAATAATGATCGGAACGCTCAGTTTTTTTCTACTCCTGGGTTTATATGATGTCATACAGAGTGGGTATCTTGTATGGTCATCTCGGGACCAAAGGAGTCACCCACTGAGTTGGTAGCCATTGTGGAATTTCCACAGATTCATGTCAGAGGTCTGCAGGACATGAAAACTGCAGGTATAGATGTGATTAAAGTTCTCATTTTAAAAGGAGGCTTAAAAACACTCAGCTCCACTGATGGCTCCTCCCACCAGACCTCTGAGTGAACGCCATGGTAATTCTGACCGTGGACGCTTCTGTTCAGCCTGATTTAAGTAGCAGGCCACCGCTTTTATAAATCTCTGCTCTCAGACTTCCGGTTGGTGAGGGGCAGCCAGGAGAGGCGAGGAAGCGCCGAGTTAAGACAAAGAAGGATTATTTTGAACCATGAATCATGCTAAGCTGCTGCGGTAGGAGCTAGAAACGAGCCGACAGGTCGCCTTGTTGTTTCTGAGAGGAGACGCGCACTGACTCGCATCTCAGCACCAACATCTGCTCCACATCCACCGTGCTGCTCGTGCACGCCGCCGTGGCGCACGCTCTAAAGTTCACTCAGCAGAATAACAAAGTTCAGGTTCTTTGTTCTGGATCTACTCGAGATCAGGAGATCAGAGCAGCAACACTTTGTGTGTGTGTCATTTCCTCTGACAGAAACCAGCAAAACTGGTTTTTAAGCCGTTTCACACCACCACATGTGCCAGCAAGGCGCACGATTGCAGGACAAACACGCACACGCGTGTGAGCCCGCTGGGTTGCACACTCTGTGATAAACTCCTTGACGCTTTCCTGTGGCTGCTTCATAATTACTGATGACAGAGCTGCGGCTGTCCTGGATGGAAGACGCTTGCAGGTGAACGCCGACGACACTGAAAGGGACCGAAATGACCTTTCGACCCTCGGCTCAGCACGTGTCACGCCTGATCAGCATCTCAAACGTCTCCTGTACGCCACTGTTTCCTGCAGCCTCTTGTGTTTTCATGTGACCTCTCCTCGTGCTCTAAACTGCTGACCTACATCAGCGAGCAGCACAGAAGCTCAGATTTACTATAAAATGTGGAACAGGCGAGCGGCGACGACACAGATAGGAGCTGTAAAAAGCCGAGAATAGAAGCACGAGCGGCCTCAGTGAGGTGGTTAAATGGAGCGTGATGGAAGGAGCGGGCTGTGTTAAACACGCCGGTCTGTGCAGACGTTCCTCCGGACACGCTCAGGAGGAGCGGTCACAGAGGCCACGGTGTGGCTGCCGACTCCTCACCTGAACACCCGTCAAGCTGCTTCTGCTCCTCCCTTTAACAGACGAGCTGAACTCACGTGTCAGTCGCAGCCTGCTCGCCCACGCGCTCCTGCCGCCCCGTTGGAGGACGGCCAAGGGCAAGAGAGCACATGTAGATACCAGAGAACTGAGAAGGGCAGCAGCTTGTCTTTCTCAGCTGATAATGAGCCACACTGCGCAGCAAACACCTTCCTCACCCCTTCGAAGGTTTCACTCCCAAGATCTCCCTGAGGCCACGCAGAGCCTCCCCACCCCTCAGCTCCTGTTTAGTCGCAGTGACGTGCCGCACATCATCCTCACCGACCGACCAAACAAGTACATGTAAACTTTAAGACTGAGTTTTTCGCTCCAAACATTCAAACGCTCCTTCCTTCTATGATGAGCTCTGTGCTTCTCTCACCCCAACCAATCACAGCAGATGGCCCCGCCCCTCCCTGAGCCTGGTTCTGCTGGAGGTTTCTTCCTGTTAAAAGGGAGTTTTTCCTTCCCACTGTCGCCAAAGTGCTGCTCATAGGGGGTCATATGATTGTTGGGTTTTTCTCTGTATCTATGAAGCGCCTTGAGGTGACTTTTGTTGTGATTTGGCGCTATATAAATAAAATTGAATTGAATTGAATTGCATGAGCAGTAATCCTGTGACTGCTATAAACAGTTTATCACAGCGTTTTTCTTCTTCTAGATCTTTATGACATCGTACAGAGGGGATACCCCCTATATGGTAATTTCAGAAGCCCCGCCCATGTGCTGTTGAAACGGGGGGTGGGGGTTAAACGGCCTACTTCAGACAGGGGATTATCTGAGGAGCTGAATTATGGCAACGTATGATATACAGAACCTCAAATCATGCAAAGCTGTTGTGGTCGAATCCACATTTGGTGCTTCTGTAACCAAATTGTGAGCCAGAACCTAGAACCCCTCCAAGGTTCCCCCAGAACCTCCTGAAGGACTGAAACCATGAGCGTTTGGCGACGGTCTCCCTCGGAGTCGGCCTGGTGCACCCTGGAGGGGAGGAGCTGTTGTTTTGACAGTGTTGTTTTCATTTTTCTGTCCCTGAGGTTCGTGCTAGATAAAACCTCCTGTTGTGTTGCTCTCTGCCGGGTCTCCTTTTTGTGGGCCCGGCGTTCTTTGAAAAATGCATTTTAATCTCAAGGAAATGCTTCTAAAATAAAGTTTAAATATATTTTTTTAAAAAGAAAGAAGAAGTGTGAGCGTTATCAGAGAATTTCCCGCTCTGAGTTTTTTCCTGACATTGTCTGAAATTCACTCGTTCTCATCCAGTTTCCACACATTCACCTTCCTAACCCACACTGTGGGGCTGGACTCTGCCTCTGATGACTAAAACATGAGGTGTTTGGTTTCTAGCAGTGAACCAGTCTGAGGACACTGTGACCTAAATACAGGATTGGGTGAGAACTGATGAAGCGTGAGGTCAAACATGATCATCAGCCTGAAGCTGTGCAGTTAGTGGGGTGGAAAACGTCTTTCTGTCACACTTTACATGCAAATTTCATGAGGTACAGTCGAAACCATATGATTGGTAGCTTCTAGTGACATCTGCAACTGTTATAGTTACATAATAACTACTTCCTGTTGATGATGATCATTCTGCGATGCTCAAAGCGTTCACCCAGGAAAAGCCTCAAATTCAGTTTGTTTGTACTTTCTTGGTTTGGAAAAGATCTTTTTTTTCAGTCTCCAAGTTTTAGGAATGCTAGGTGTCGTTAACCTCTTAACATCCACTTGGTCACTGTGGACCAATCCAGACTTGGAGCTAAGGGTTCAGCTTATGCCTAAACAAAACCCAACCTTGCAGAGGTTGACCTAGTGGGTGAAGTGGATGGTTTGATATCTTGAGGAAATGGAAGGTTTAAAACCGCAAAGCTTAAATGATCACACCTTTATGAATTCAACCCTTGTAGAGGATAAACTGGAATATTAACTTTGAACTCTGTCTGTGTTTCTTGCTGCAGGTCGAAGAGAAGATGTGCAGCTGCAGGATGGAACTGGTACCCCAGTCCTGCCCCTCACCAAAGACTAGATGAATTCTGTGCTGGACACCAACAAGTCTAAGGACCTTTTGGACTAGTAGCACAGGTCCACAGCAGGGAACTCTGGAGCATTTTAAAGGAAGGGCAGATATGTCCCAGGCCGGTAAGGTCCTCCACCTGTACGTTGAGGTGAGGTCTGTTGCTGAGGAGGAAGGTAAGGTGCCGGGCCGAGGAGATGATGGTTCCAGTCATCTGATGCTTCAATGTCCAGATGTTCTCCCTCACTCTCAGAGGAGCTCTGCCTACTCCAGCCGGAACCCCAGTCCGGATCTCTCTCCGATACAGCACCACATGGGGGGCGAGAACCACAGCTTGCCTCTCTCAAAGACCTCCTCCAGGCAGTCGGTCAACTTCCGGTCGAACGCCCAGCTTCAAGAAGATGCACTGCATGACAGGTTTGGGCAGTTACTTGAAGTCCTTACACCGGGAATGACCGTTCCACGCCACCACGGCTCACTTGGACACATCGGTTCCTCAGACATGAATCCCCACCAGAGGAGGGTGTTTATCTCACCATCATCAACATCCTCTGGGAGGCTGACTGTGCCCTCCACACCAGTCAGCGGTCGCAGGTACTGCGAGGTCCCAGGGGTGGAGGGCAATGAGGGGAGGAAATCCGTGGTGTCGTTTAGCTACATAGAGAAAGCAAACGTTCACAACACGGCCGCCCGCCGAAATTCTCTGTCTCATAATGAGCCGGACAGTCCTTTCAAGGAAATGGGAAGCAGGAAGGTGCTGCCCGCTCACCTTCGGAAGAGGCTCAGCGATCCAATGTCGTACAACGGTTACCTGTCACAGAGCCACACCTGCCCGGCTCAGAGTCCAGCCCCACGGGGCTCACCTTACCTGCAGAGAGCTAACCTGGACTCAGCGGCCAGAGGTGCCACCTACAGGGCCCTTGAGGAGTTTGGATCTCCAGAGCTTAAGCGCAGATTTGGAGGTCACCAATTTGAGAACAGCAGCCCCTCCCTGCCTCGGCATTATCAGCCTTCTCGCTGCCAGTCCTGGGGGGGCTCACCTGACCTGCCCCGCAGCACCCTCACCCTGCCGTGCAAGACCCAGCTCATGGAACTGGACAGGACCCTCTCCCGTAGTCCAGTGAACGGGTTACCCAGAAGTCCTGCCTCCAACCATCTGTGTGCCCACACTAGCTGCTGGTCTTACTCTGCAGATCCAGCTGCTAAACTGCACTCCAATGGCCCGACTCCGAGCAAACCCAGGCCGTGGATGGGAGACGAGAGCCCCAGACACTCGAGTAAATTTCACCCACCGTTACCTGCAGGGAGGCCCACAGACATCCAGCATGAGGTTCAAACTAACGTATTACCTGCCTGCACACCTGGGACCTCTCATCACAGTGCCCGTAATGCTAACACTACCAACACCAGCCAAAAAGCCACAGACGGGATAGACAGCAGCTTAAGCAATAAACTGAATTTAACCAGCAGGAGTCCCTACAGGTTGTCACGCTGCAGCAGAGCGAGTGACGCAGCCAGCGATGTCAGCGGCAGGAGGAGTGCCTCCCCATCCTCAAACCTCGATGTGGCTTCTAAGTTAGCTCTGGAGGCCAGCAGACTTTCCAGCATTTTTGCAGAGAGACGAACTCCGACTCCTCCTGAGTCTTTTCGGCCCGAGAGTCCCAAGACTGCACGGAAAGAATCACAACCGTACTCCGCCCTTTATGGACGGAGCTCCCCTGAGCTTTTACAGGTGGATCCCTGGAACCACAGCCGGAAAACTGACAAGGAAGTACCTCACACTAAACCAGGACGAATCTCCCCAGTCTCGTCACAGAAAGGCCTCTCCTCACCAGCATCGCCAGCCATGCCTGCTAGATTGTACCGTGCAGCTGCCTCTCAGTCACCTGAACTGGACCCACGGCAGAAACGGAGCGCATCACCTAGTAAGGACATGTCCTCCCTGCACCGCTACCAGCCGCCACAGTACACCGGAGACCACAGGTCACCAGGCGTGGAGCGAAGACCGTACGATCACCTGTCTGAGAGATCACCCAGAGACAGCCCTGAAATCACCAGGAAACCTGTCTCCAGACCGACCGTGGAAGCTTTGCCTGTGAGCTGGACCTCCAGGCAGCAGGAGTGGATGGAGGACAGGAGCGAACTCAAAGAAAACTACCGTCAGGCACCTCCCAGAGTTTACGTTTCACACAAAGACGAGAGTCGTGAAAAGGATGGGGGTGATAAAGGGGTGAAGACATCGGGGCAGGAGCAGCAGAGGCTGGGTGTGGGCGTGACCAAGGATCAGACAGAGGACGTCCAGGACCACAGCGGCGGTGCCGGGCCGTCCTCTCACAGCTCCAGTGGAGTGACGGGGAGCCTGAGGGACAGTCTGTCCCCGGAGACCTCGAGCCAGTCGAGCCACGATACGGCAGACGGTGGCTCCGGGATGCAGGTCGGATGGATGGGAGGGGGCGGAGGGTGTGGTTGTGTAAGAGGAGGTCATCAAGTAGAGTGTGTGTTGAGTCAGTGAGCTCCAGTAAGTCGTCATCTTCACCTCGACTGCAATAAATCGATAATGAAAGCAAAGTAAAACTGCAGCTTTCACTTTGATTCAGCGACTTGTCTTTGTTTCTGTCGCGCACGTTTCCTCCCGCTGTGCTGAAACAGGACCGGCCTAACGTTTACATAATGATGATTTTGCTTTAGACTGTCACAGCAATTAAAGCACAAAAGCTTCTGCACCGGCTCAAACTCTGCTTCTCTTTAATGTGTCAGCGAACGGCACGTATCCAACGCACCGCTGCTTCCTTCCCGTGTTTATAAACACATGTAAACATGCTACTTCCTGTCCGTTTCAGTCAGACGTCGGATCAGCAACAGCTCTGTCCTCCAGGTCGCAGAAGATCGCCCAGGCCAAGTGGGAGTTCCTTTTCGGAAGCCAGAAGAGCCGCTGCAGTAAAGGTGCGGTAGGCAGTTCCTACATGACCTTTGACCTCAGGTCCTACACCGTGGACCAAATCCGCATAAACTCTATCAGAAAGAAGCCGCTTCCGTCCATGTTGGGTCCAGACTCTGTTTCTCAGTATGGGCGTGTTTATGTCAGCAGACACACATTATTATAAACTCTAACATCTGTAAATGTCAGATTTATTTTACTGCGTCCAGTCGTAGGACGACACACGACGCTCCACCAGTGCATTCTTAGATTTCAATAATTCACTCAGTCAGCTAATTTCATGTCTCAGTTTCTCAGAGTGTAAACTGGAATATTAAACAGGTGGGAGCATGAGCACTGACACCTGGACGGGTTAAAACAGTAGTGTTGTTGGAGGTCACCCTTGGTGGGCTTTCTGAAGCAGGCGGGGCGTCTGCAGGTAAATACCAGTGTTGATGGCGGCTCTTTACTAACGACTGTTTATGAAGCGCAGACGTGTGCAGCAGGTGTGTGTTTCTGGCATCACACTGTAAATGTTACAGCATATATAATTTAACAGCAGCCCTTAAGTGAAGCCACACCCACCTCTTCGTAGATACCACAGCAGGTAAATACGACCTTACAGGCTTTGTGTTCTTCCAACCGTCTGACAGCAGCGATGCTGGGACTGCTCGTAGCGGTGCAGCAGCAACAGTGTGCTGATGACCCGGAGTCTGTTTGCAGCAGGTTAAAGGGCCGTTCTGTCTTTTCTCTGCTGCTGTGGAGTAAACACGGAGCTCCCGGAGTTCCCAGCATCTTCTAAGCCAATTAGCCGAAGCTGCAGCTTAACGTAAGCTCAGAGGGGTTTTACAGAGAGTACAACTGTGCTCACAGGTGCTGCTACACATCACCGCTTCCTGTTCTGTACGTTCTCACTTAAAACCGGGCGTCAGCCCTAAACGACACAGAACCGAGTCTTAAAGTTTGCGCTGGCGTGCTCTGAGCTGCAGCTCCGATCGTGTCGGTGTAACTCTGAGCTCAGAGGTCTTCTGTCCTGTTTGTCCAACAGGTCGTTGTAGACAGTTTGATATTGATAAAGTCAAGTCTCAACATGGAACTCAGCTTCTCTGGAGTCCTTCTGTGTATAAACTGATCTAATTTGTTTGCACTCGTACGTTTCTGTAGTTAAATATCAGAAACGGGTCCAAATCCAGGGTTTTAGTGCTGGTTCCTCTGTGTTAAACTTTATTCACACCATGATCCATCAAAGTTTCACGAGGATATCTGCTGGACTCAAACAGCTTATCCTTCACCACCGATCGAGGAGCGCAGGAGCAACCCTGGGTTTTTTAACCATTACAGCCATCCAACAGGCGCATCATTAGGAACAGCTACTTTTAACACTACTGATATTTACTCTGGAGTTAACTTCAATAATTACTTCCTCCAAACCATCAACGTGTCTTTTAGACCCCATTCCTACAAAGCTGCTCAAAGACGTCCTGCCATTAATTAATGCTTCAGCCTTAAATACCAACCTATCTCTAATGATCGGCTATGTACCACAGGCCTTCAAGCTGGCTGCAGTTACACCTTTACTCAAAAAGCATCTGTAGACCCAGCAGTCTTAGCTAATTATAGGCCAATCTCCAACCAGATCTCTGCCTCTGTTAAACAGCATGTCTGTATCCTGTAACCGGGTTGAGTTGAGCAAAGGACGACCGGATGCAGAACCTCGTTCTGAGGTTACATCCAGTTAAAACGCCGTTTTTCCTTCCCGCTGTCGCTAAGTGTTTGCTCACATGGCGTTGTTGATTGTTGGGGTTTCTCTGTGTCATTGCAGGTCAGTACTTTGCAATATGAACACCTTGAAGTTGCCTCTAAGATTTGGTAATAAACTAGAATTGGATAAAAATAACAGAAAACTGGGGACCAATCAGAGTTTAGCTTCAACACTTCGTAGGACCTGTTTTGTGCTCTTTGACACTTGGCGTTATGAACATCTGCTTTTTCCTCCCGTAGACGCTCCGTCCACGACGCCTCCGACCAGCAGTTCGCCCAGTCCCACCCCACCCTCTTCCCTCCATCTGAAACCAGCCAATCAGAGGAGGGGGCGGGAAACCGAGGGACAAAAGCTGTCTCATCACGAGGTCCAGCAGATCGACGTGGAACTGGTGACCGCCGACCCTCGAGGCTCCTCCCCCAAGACTGGCATCATCCGGCGAACCCTCAAATACTCGGAGACGGACCTGGACGCCGTGCCTCTGCGCTGCTACCGTGAGACCGACCTGGACGAGGTGCGTGCGCCTCCACCTGTTTGCATCTCACCTGGTTCCTTTTAAAATACGTTATCATCATCTCTCGTATGGTGTAGGTAATGCGGGCGGAGGCAGCCGAGGAGGCGGACTCGGCCTTCGGGAGTAACCGCAGTGTCCTCGGAAACTCCAATTTTAACCCCGCTGACCCCTCCCCAAAATCTCGCCCAGGTGGAAGGAAGGAGGTTGATGGGGAGGAGGAGGAAGACGAGGAAGATGAGGAAGAAGGAGGAGTGGTGAGCTGGGCCAGCGTCAGGATGCAGGGAGACCGACAGAGACAGAAAGCCATGAAGGAGGAGGAGGAGGTGCTCAGCCTGCTGCTGAAGGGGTGAGAGGGCGAGGAAAGGGGCTGCGGGGGAGGGCGGGGGGTGAGCTTTAGTGAAGCAGCTTGTTTCATAGTCGAGCTGTTAGAGTAACTGATTACTCAAAGACTTGGCGATGTAAGCTCAGATTGTTGTTTTCAGGCTTGTTTGCATCGAGCTCATTTACACCACAAACCCTCGAAGCTTTACTGAACTCTGCTTTTCTCTCTTCTGCAGCCGCTGCATCGCTTTTACTCCAGTCTGCTGTCTGTTTGCACGTTTTCTGTTTATTGGCTGCGTTATAAACTTTCTAAACTACGACTTTCATCAGGGTTTCTGCTCATGTTCAAAGCTCCGCCCTGCCTGCGTGATCACACGAGACGCTGCTACACAGAAATGAAGGATTTATTATCTGACAACCACAAAAGTTGTGTTCAGCTGTAAATCCTGGAAGAAGCTTTTCTCCTGTCAGATTAAACATAACAGTAAAGTCCTGACTTCCTGTATCTTACTTTTCTGGCCTATGACAGGCCACGTTTTAAAATGTCACGCAGTGGGCCGTTTCTGGCCCGCAGGCCGTCTATTTGACCCCCCTGCTTTATATTCAGAGCTGCAGCTGAGGAAGAAGGGCTGCCTGTGTAGGAGGCAGTCGTCTCTCCTGCTTCTTTCATCCTCTTTAATGCACATGCGTGTAAACTGAGAGACCGTGTGCAGGCTTTTCCTCCTCAGATTCCTCCCGCTCGGCTTTTTAAACTTTTCTTTGATCCCAGTTTGGTCTGATGAGGAGACTCTGCGTGAGCGTCTGAAAGCCAGGATTAAACACGCAGTCAGGCTTTAACACGGTTTAACTCTTCTTCCTCAGGTCGCCCGAGTCCTCCGACAGCCACGGGGGCCTCAAGTCTCCGATCTCCATCGGCAGCCCCCGCCGACCCTCCGACAGCAACCTGGACTCCTTCAGCCGCCACTTCGAGAGCATCATGGAGTCCCACCGGGCCAAGGGCACGTCGTACAGCAGCCTGGACAGCGTGGACCTGCTGACCTCGGGATCCACGTCCGTATTCACCTTCGACCTCCCCACCCTCACGCCGGAGATCCAGGTAGGACGCAGAAAGGAGGCGGGTCGCGGCTTCCTGTGCGCAGCAGGACATAACGCTGTCTCGTCTGTGTGTTCAGAGTCAGATCTGCGAGAGCGCCAAGCAGATTATCGAGCTCAGCTTCGCCCCGCTGGCCCGTCCGGACCCGTCCGCCGCCTCTGAAACGTCTCGCTCCGAACTTGCACTCTGCGCCTCGGGGGCGGGGCTCCGAGGAGGCTCCAAGGACGACGGCGGCCCTCCGGTCAGGTCCAAGTCGGAGAGAGAGTCGTGGCGTCGCTCCATCCTCAAAGACGGCTTCAGGAAGGCGAGCTCGACACCAGCGCTCCACAGCAGCATCAGGTGAGTCGGAGCGCTCGCTCGTTCTGCGGCCGACCAGACGAGGAGACGAGCTCCTGGTTAGTGTCAACGTGTGTGTGTGTGTGTGTGTGTGTGTGTGTGTGTGTGTGTGTGTGTGTGTGTGTGTGTGTGTGTGTGTGTGTGTGTGTGTGTGTGTGTGTAGAGTGTGTGTTTGTGTGTGTGGAGTGTGTGTGTGTGCGTGTGTGTGTGCGTGCGTGCGTGTGAGTGTTGGTATTGCCACTTTCTGGATGCTGTGCAAACGTGATCTGCAGATTAAAGTGATGAGAGCTGAAAACTGCTGCAGGGACTCAGATCAGGTGTGTGTGTGTGTGTGTGTGTGTGTGTGTGTGTGTGTGTGTGTGTGTGTCATACAGATGGAGAGTGCAGACATTTGCTCGGCTGTTTGGCGCTTTGCTGAGTCGGGACATTTTTCCGTTTCTTTTTTTAACCCTCTGGCTCTGCAGCTGTTTTTAACCTCGTTTTATAACCTCGTTTTATTTTCCTCCAGTTAATCCTCAGATTAAAAGCCTAAAAAACCAGCAGCAGCTTTCAGCCTCGTTCACCTCACGCACTTCACTTAATGAGGCACGAGGTGAGCTGAACTAAACTATGAATTTAAGTTTGATGGCCGAGTCGTGGTTGTTGAGAAATAGTCGATTTGTGTTATTGGCGGCTCGTGTTTCTGTGTTGAACCTCGGCCCAGCTTCGTACAAACATCGTGAAACCGTCATTTTAAAGTCGTGTAACAGCCATCTGAGCAGCTGGAAACACTTTTCAGGCTTTTTGCATTAAATTTCTTAAGTTTCAGTTTGTTTTATATGAATTTTCACAGTCAGACGTACGAGGTCACAAAATAAGAAATACTTGTTCTCCGTCCTGCCACCTGTCTGTTTGAGACGCTGCCCCCTGCTGACAGTAAAGCGCTACGACGCGTAGACTACTGTGTGCAGAGCTGCGTGTAGTGTTTTTGTGTGGCGCTACTGCATCGAGACAGAGACAGTAAATATCACCAAACATGAGGGACATCAAATGTTTCATTAAATAAACAAAATCCCCAAACGTCTCACGCACCACCGTCCTGAGATCATGCTAAATCAGCTGAAAAATCATCCTCTCGATAAAGCTCGCTGCAGAGCGAGCTCACAGCTCGATAGCAACAAAGAAACAGGAAGTCGGTGGCTATTTTGTGATATTATTAAAGGATAACGTGTGGCGTGATTGCTCAGGTCACCTGACAGCAGCGGCTCGACTCAGCGCTGCAGCTGCTTTTCCTCCGGTTGCTGCTGCCTGCAGGGGTGATGGTTGAACTTCTGTCCATGCAGCATGCAACACGCACAGCTCGACCCGACTGAGTCGCAGGCTGACTGCAGGCGGCTCCCACAGGACGATGAGCGACACGTTTCCACGGCGCTCTCCTTTGCTCTGTGCTCTGCGTGGAGAACAAAGATGGCGTATTTGATGCTCGCCGAGTGGTTTTGGTTGCACATCCTCTCGTGCTCCACTTCCAGCTTTATACGGTTACTTTCCTTTAAACCAAACCACGGCGGTCACATGACGCGGGTCCCATCAGCTGATGGAGTGTGGTCAGCTGAAGCGTGTCCCGCTGCATCCATTGTGTTGCAGCAGTGCATCCCTCTAAACCAGTTTAGCACTTGATGCATTAAACTCATCCTGACAGCTGATGTTTCATTTGTTTATCAGGATGATTAATAAAACAAAAACAAACAGATTTGATTAGACCAGCATCACCTGCCTCCACCTCCTCCTGTCCCAGCATGCTGCTCTGTTACACCGCCCCTCTGTGTGTCCTCCTTCACTGCTCCATCTTCTCCTCCCTCCTCCCTCTGCACATGCTCAGACCGTCTCAGCCTCTGTGGCTCTGAACATCTGAACACCTTCATCTTTAAACCTTCTCATTCTCTCTTTGTCTCGCTTCCACCTACTTTCCTTTATCTTCTCTCCAGAGCACGCCTCCACCTCTCCAGGCTCTCCTCCGCCCGCTCTCGCTGCAGATCGCAGTGTTGTCTGCAGACTCCTGCCTGACGTCACCTGTCAGTCTGTTCGTCAGCGCTGCAGACAGGAAGGAGCTCAGAGCAGATCCCTGATGTAATCCCACCCCCACCTGTCATTCCTGCTCCACACCTCGGTCCTCGTGTCCTGCACCACCCTCACGTACTTCCTCTCTCTGCAGCCAATCATCTGCTTCCTCCTGACCTTAAACATCACATGTTACCGTCATGTTTGCTTTAATTACAACTTACCAAAATACAACATTTGACTGTTGCCGTGTCCGTACCCGCATCGTTGCAGCTCACTCTAATTTTGCAGATTTCCTGCAGATCTTCACAGTTTCACACGCTCACCTGCTTTGGGCTGCTTGAACCACTCATTTTACTTTTTAACAAATGATAAAACATTTCATTTCCTGCTCAGTTTATTTTGACTAAGCTTCATTTGCAGTTGCTGTTTGTGTTGGCTGCAGCACGGCTGTTAAATTGAACCGTTAGTTCTATTTTTCTCCAGATTAGTTGAGCTAATCTGCCCACGTGCAGCTCGGCTCCTGAAGGATTACGACCTGGAGCGTTTGTATTCCTGCTCGGGCTCCAGCGGAGTGCAGGATAACAGCATTCAGGTGGAAATGAGCAGAATCTGGATTTAAATGCTGGGGCGGGATAAAATCGGGAAGCTCGCTCCCGCCCGTTGTTGGCTTCAGTGGAAGAATTCGCACGTTTTCTTGCTTTCGTGTTGTTGAAACGTCGCTCTGCACACGAACACGTTCAAACATCTGAGGAGTGAAATGGAAACGGCCGGCCTGCTGCTGGGAGCTTTCCCAGCACGAGCTGGAGGAGCTCGCCGTTTTCCTTCTTGGCCTCGCGCCACGGCTTCTGCTGGGTGTGGACGAATTCAGACGCAGTCAAAAACTTTATTGTTCTCAGCAGAAACTCACATCGCGCTGCAGCGAGCGAGGAATTCAGACTTGGACATGAAAACAGGATCACGGCCGAAGCTTCGTATCCTTGTCCCCGCTCACCGAGTCCAGGCGCCTTCACGCTCACATGCGCGAAGGACCTCTGTGTGTCGTATCCTAAGAGGACATGATGCATTCCAGCCCTACAGCCCCGCCCCCTTGCCCCCCGCCATAAAACTAATCCTAATCTGCAGCTTCAAACAGCCTCATGTGGGAGGTCTGTCCTCACAGGGATAGGTGTAAAAACACACACACACACACACGCACACACACACACGCACACACACGCACAGTTTTATCAGCCTATAGATGGAAATTCCAGATGGGTTCAGGAAGGGTGGAAGTAAAGACCTCCCACTCCTGTCTGAACACTAGAAACAGTCTGAAATGTTTTCAGTAAAGCCTCCTCCTCCTCCTCCTCCTCCTCCTCGCTGTCATTCATGTGGATGTTTTCCATCTGTTGTTTGTGTGTTCCGACCTTTGACCTCTGACCTGCTTCCCCTCGGTTCGTGGTGATGCTTCTGCTGTGGAGCTGTTACTGTGAGCTGAAACACATTCGTGTGCGGCTGTAAATACTCTGAGTTGTGTGTCTTCAGATGGATTCTGATAACCGTGGTGCAGAGCGGCGGCTGCACGCTCTTTTCAACGACTCTACGATCAACTTTCAGATGGAAGGTTTAAAGATGTGATGTGGGTCGAGCGCAGCAGCAGGCTGTGCACAGATGTAGCCTCACAGTGTGACCTGCTGTTTAAACACTTCCACCAATCAGAGCCGTCGCTGTTTCGGTTTGTGTGCAGTGTAGTCGTGTTTCTGCGACGTTGTGAATAAAACGCCCTTTAGTTGAAGCGAGGCTGACGTGGTGCAGACGAGTGATGGTTACAGGGTCGTGGCTCATATTGAAGATGTGTGAGCAGCGTTTGGATGAGGTGTAGCTTCAGGCCCCGCCCCGCCGAGCTCTGCATGAGTGACACACACACTGTACCCCTGTATGTGTGTGTATATAAATGCTGTACTGAGTTCAGTTTAATGAGTAAATTCTGAATTTATCTTATTCATGTGAACATTAAAGACAAGTTGCTGCTCGCGCTCAGCTGAAATCCTCATGTTCCAAGTTTCTCCCTAAGCTTTCAGTCACGTTCATGCGGCGCCTCGATGAGGCTGAAGTTTATCGAGCCGCTGAAAACTTCCAGGATGGTGAGACGAGACAAAGAGAGGAAGAGGGGAAGGAGAGGACAGAGGGGGGAGGGCGAGGAGCCGAGGAGGAGGAGGGGCGTCCTGGGTCAAACGGGGGAGGAAGCGCATACCTCCTTCCCCTCAGTGCTGGAAAATAAGCCAGCTGATGGACGAGAGGGGCAGGACGAGGAGACGGGCCAGCGGAGAGGAGAAAGAGGGAAAGTTGTGAAGAGGAGCCGCGCCGAGGTTTCAAAAGTGTGGAAGAAAGAAGAGGAGGACTGGAAGCAGACGGATCAGAGAGGAGGCGCTGCTGCTGGAGGATTTCCTTACCGAGGCGCCGAATGAAGGGGAGAACTGGGAGCAGATGATGTCATAGCTTAATGATGTCATCAGATTAACGTGTGGGTGACGTCGCTCCGTTTCCCTCGACAACAGCTCGGCGTGGTTCGGAGGCGTCGATGTGGATGTTGTTTGATCGACGGCTGCTCTCTCACAGGCTCTGTGTGAGAGTGGGCGGGGCCGTGTCGTAATGGCGAGATACATCCTGTGCTGGGGGGGCGGGGCTCTGGAGGACAGGTACATGTATGCCTCGCCCTACCCGGCTGTGTACAGGTGAGGTTAAAGCTTCCTGTGTCTGAAACATGAGATCAGTGATGTCATTGATCTGTAAATATGTCAGCAGGGAATTTATCCTTTTAAATTTATTATTTATTAATTTGTTATTGACAAAAATGACAAAGTTAAATGTTGTCAGCAGGAAACAACACCACAGCATAAGGTCAAAGAGATGACCTGTTCAGGTGTGTGATTGGTCTCCGGCTGTTTTTGAGTGATGCTGAGGTTTAAAACCAGTGCGTGCAGATGCCAAACCCTGCAGTTCCTCTGCCGTCCAGCAGGGGCAGCAGCGAGTCAGTCCCCACGGACTCCCACGTTAAAACTGGTACACGAACTGGCTCTGTAGATAACAATGGCTCGCATTATTAGGGGCGTGGCCTCTTTGAGCTGCTAGGTGTCTGCTAGCGTCCGTCTACCAGAAGCTTCATATCGTCTTTCACATAAACACAGATTTGTTCTAGCGTCGCAAACGAAAACACCGGCAGCGCTGCAGAAATGGATACCACTGTAGAGTTACGCCCTCCCTGAGCCTGCTTCTTCCTGTCAGTTTTTCCTTCCTGCTGTCACCAAATGTGTGCTGATAGTCTGTTGCTGCAGGTCTTTACCTCACTGTATAAAGCACCTTGAGGTGACTGCTGTTGTGATTTGAGCTACAGAAAAAAAGTGAACGAGAATCAGCTGAGTCTTGGGTCTTGTTGTGATTGGTTAACTGTTTTCATGAGTGGAAGTTGTTTCAAAGACGTCGTGAGCTGCAGTTTATCTGTAAAACCAACAGCGGCCTGTTAAAAATGTTCACTGAGGGTAAGCTCAGTCTGTCGATGACTTTCTGAACTTGTGCGGTTGTGCAGAGAGGGATCCGGGCTGGCCTGCTGTTTAGACGCCCCTCAGTCCTGTCGCCGTCTCCCAGGACTTCAGCCTGTTCGGTTTTTTTGTTCCACTGATGCAACTCTGTGAAACGTCCCCACGCCGTCGCCGCGCGCTCTCCGCAGCAGTGTTTGTCAGTCGTTGCTGTGTGTCAGGGTACACGAGGAGAGGAAGGAGGCTGGGAGGCGTTTTAACCTCTGCTCAGCCGTTACCGTGCAGCACGCCTTCCTCTGTATTCTCACTCGTTCTGATTCAGTTCTTTCATAATGTGGGCTGTTTGTTTGATTCACAGGAGATTTCACATATAAATAAAAAAGAGGCGGTGCGGGACTCGGGCGTCATGTACCGAGTTTACAGTACAGCTGCTGGTACCAGCCAGCCCAGCAGGAGGCGCTCTTAGGAAACCTGCCCGGTAACTGCAGGTCAGGCTGGAGCTTTGCATTCAGTTACAAGTAAAACGACTGTTTAGCTACAGTGTTGCGTTGGGATTTGCTCCATGGCGCGCTGTCGTCCGTCAGTTTGGTTCAGCTGACGTGACAGACGAAGCTTTGATCTCTGAGCTCGAGTCACCTGTGGACGGATTGATTTTGGCCCAGCAGGAGAAGAATCCTTTCATTCCCACATTTATTTTATTGACTGAAACTTTCTGTGCGCCGTCCCGGCTGGAGCTGAACCGACAGTTTACTTTAACCTCGTGAGCAGCGGTCACCACCAAAGATGGCGCCGTGGATGTCCTGATGGTCGGACGCTGTGGTGGTGGGCGGGGTTTTGGGGCACGTCCGGGCTGTGGCACCTCGGTCCTTGTTGCTGAACTGAAGTTTCTGAACTGAACTAAAGAGCGAGTGAGCTGTTGGCGACGGGGACACACGGCTGAGAAGCAAAGGGGTGTGTTTGATATGCGACGCATCATCGTGATGGTTGGAAGACAAAGTCCTCAGAGAAATTAAAACCAGTCAGCTGAGTCGCTTTAAGGACTTCAGGACATTTCTAACACGGACTCAGGCTCTCGTGCACCGTACGTTCAGTTTTTATTCGTGTTTCACTAAAATGTGTTTTCACATCTATTTTAACCTGGATGTTAAAACCCTAAAAACACTAAAACTGTGGATTTGACACAGTGTGGTTTTAGAAACTTCACATTATGGAACCAAAACAAACCGGTGCTTGTGTGATGTGCTGCACGCACTGACCATCAGCCAGTCTGATATATGAAAGCTTTGCAAACTGCGGCCCACTCTGCCGTTTGTGTGTGCAGGTTAAAGGCAGACCGTCCTTGGACTTTACAAAGTTTTCCTTCAATCAAAGAAACCTAAACGTTCACATTAAAAGTCACTCGGAGCGCTCAAAGCTTTATTGTAGTAAAGCTCTCATTCCTCAGATGTTGGTTTCAGTCACAAATATTAACTTGCAGCTCGTGCAGCTTCTCAGTGTTTTGTGTGAACTATGTAGGACACTGAGGCTTTTCCTGCAACACATCTTTTTAGGAGTCCCTTCCCGATGCTGTGAGTGCCTTTGGTCCAGTCTTCACAGCCTGGGTTTGAATTCGTGAGGGCGTGACCTTCACTCCTTTAACAGCCTGACGTGAGCCTCAGGTTTACCTCTCAGGGTGCTGATGGAGGAGTTCGTCGCGTGTTTCTGGGCTTGCTTCGGTTTTCCTGTTAAACTGTGTGATCTGACTCAGCAGGAACTCGGCTCTGCTCTGAGGCTTCGCTCCGCATCGCTTCAAACAGACTCCATAATGAACCTTCCTGCGATTTTTACTGGGTCCAGACGTTCCTGCTGAATAAAAGTCCCTGCAGGCAGAGGATCTCCTCTGGAGTTTGCAGGAAGTTTGCTGTTTTAACTTTCCAGCTGAGCATCCATTATAGATCAAGCGCTGGATTCGTGGTGAGGCCTGAGCGGGACATGTGACGGCTGAGCTGTTTTTACCTCCGTCTGAGGAAAGCCTCACGCTTTCACTGAGGTGTCTCATCGTCCTCGGGTTACAGGACGACGTTTGGGTTTGTTTCAGACTGATTGAGGATAAAGTCTGGCACATGTTGCCATGGCAGTGTTTCCAAACCGGATCACTAAATCTGGACGGGTTTGATGACCACGTCTGGACGCGAGGCTAAGCTATTGGCTGCATGTTAGCATCGCTCAGACACAGATATCTGCTAATCAGTAACATGCAAATCAAATTTCACTGTGCAGCCCAACTGAAGCTCCGCCTCCTCACACAGTCTGTACAGTAGCCTCACAGCAGCCATATTATTGGTCACATGATGTCATTAAAAAAGCTCCAACAGCATAAACACAATGCAGAGGTCCAGTTCAGGTGAAGCTAGCACACAGCTAGCAGCTACAGCTGCCTGTCAGTCAAAGAGGCCACGCCCCTGATGGTGCAAACTCGCTGGGCCATTGTTACTACAGAGACGAGCAGTTTGTGTATCAGCCTGTAAACGTGTTTGTCTGTGGGGACTGACTCACTGCTGCCTCTGCTGGACACTAGAGGGACTGCAGAGTAATCCTATAATGCGCTCAGAAACATTTTGAGGACCGTAAACGTGCGTCATTGTGAACTGTGAACCAGTCGGTCTGTGAGCTGTTTGTAGACGCTTTCCATCGGCGCTGCTTTGGGGTCTGCATGTGGGCTTTGTTGACATGAACACAAACACTGATTAACAGCAGGCTAACTCTTTAAACCTGGGCTCCGAGAGCCTCATGTTCGCGTCGGCTGGCTGTCACTCAGCGCCTGTTTGTGGTTTGGTTGTTGTGGTGTGAGTCTGACTGACACGCCCTGGAAAATAACAGCGTTTCTGCCTTTCTCTGCATTCCTGCTTTCCTCCCGTCCGGCCTTTCGTTTTCGAGCTTTCTGTCTTGTTTTTTCGCTCTGCTGCTCGGTGACTCATTGTTCTAAGCCTCTCTGTCTCAGCTGGTGGATCAAACCAGTCTCAGCTCAGATGGGGGGAGCGCCAGGTGTCCAGATTGGGCCTGATGAAAAATGGAAATGGACGTTTTCAACAACAAGGATCTGGGCATGCATCCTAATGCTGTCATCCATCTCCACCTGGTATGGAAACAGAGAATCTGCACGTCACAGGAGGTCATTTACACATAAGTTCTCAAAGTTTTCAATATCCCCCTTCCTGCTGTAGTTCTTCTCTCTGATGTTTAGTTCAGTAAATTCATCATTTATTAGAGAACAGGACAACACAGAGAAACAGACCGCTGCTCTGTGCTTTAAGTGAAAGCTTTACAGCATCACAAATTAATAACAGTTATTATCAGAGCTGCTGCTTTTCCATTAGAGAGGACTCACGGTTCTGATTTACAGGTCCAGTCTGTCATTTGTGAAACATGTTTAACAGAAACACCGAGTGCTGTGCACCTGATGCTCTAGTTATTAAAGCTAAAGCTTTAATGATGTGTTAATAAAAATAAAGGAGAGTACATTTTGAATCCATAACTATTACAGTATCATGATAATCCTGTAATACTGCTGTGACAGTCACAGGATGGATCAGTCACACTGAGTTTAAGAAGCATCAGCAATAAAATAACATCAACTCTGACATCATCAGTAGGGATGGGAATCGAAACCCGGTTCTTGCTGAGAACCGGGTCCCACTGTTTCAGTTCCTTGGAATCGTTTGTCATTTTTGCAAATGATTCCCTTATCGACTCCAGTCAGCCCGAATGACGTCACCACGTTGCGGAGCGTCATTTACCTGGCAGGAAACACGGCGCCTAAGCTCAACGCTCAAAAGTTTGGTTACACTTTACAAGAACGGATGACAACAGGGCAACTTGCAACACTTGCAAAGTAGATGTTTCATTTAAGGCAGGAAACACTACGAATATGCAAAAGCATTTGCTCACAAAACACGCGATGACCTTAAATGAATGTCGTGTTTTTAATTCCGGACTCGTGAATCTCAGCCCAGCAGCAGCGGTAACGTTTGCACGTCCTCTCCCGTTAATTAACTAATTAATGAACTAATTAGTTAATTAATTAATTAACCATTACTGTGCATTTAGGTGACCATGATGAGACAGACAGACAGAGTCTGGCTCAGATGCTGGCAGCTCTCGCTGCAGTCTGCCGGCAGCGTCTCCTTTCAGGCAGGATAGACGAATGTCACCGAGCAGAGACTCAGTTTGTGGTCAAAGGCTTGCACCCGTTTGCCACAGCAGATGATTTTCAGTAAGTGAATGTGTTTAATTGTAGGCAGGGACAAGAGACGATATAAAACAAAGTTCTAAGCTAATCGACCTTAGTGTTCTCCTTTTTAAAAAAGAATTGATAAGAGAATCGAAAATGGAATCGGAATCGTGAAAATCTTATCAGTACCCATCCCTACTCATCAGTGTAATCAAACTTTCTGCCATTTTTAATGAAACGCAGGCGTTCAAACGCTTTTCTCTCAAAATGAACGTGAACTGATGACACATTGCGGTCATCGACGAGTTGAGGCTGCTGGATGCAGGCTGATGTGCGTCAGTAACGATGAGCCGCCGTAGCTGAACGAGGACGTTTGTTACTTCACAGCAGACGTGACGACAAACCCGAGCGTGTTCTTCCTGCTGACTCGAGACTCGGCTTTTGTAAAAGCAGCTGCGCTTTCTGTGAAGCGTGTTGGCGGCGGCAGAGCGGGCCGCCGTCTGCCTGCCGTTGACCTTGAACTCGGTCGGTGGAAGTGGGCGGAGCACTCAGAGATGCACTGAAAGAATTTCCTGGCGTCCTGTTGAGTGAGGTTCCTCGGCCGCTGGTTATTTCTGTCCGGGATGAATGGGCTGCATCGGCGAGTGTGGGAGGGACTCGCCGACAGAAACATCCGGACTCACATTCCCTCCGTTCACCAGGAAATACTACTGATGCAGCTCTGAGTCTGAGGCGCTCGCAGTCCTGCCATTGGCTGTAACAGCAGCGCCCTGTAATCATGTACTCCTACATGATGTTTGAGTAATCAGAGTAAATGTCTGTTTTTCTGCAGCACAAACAAACTGAAGCTGTAGGAAAAATAAAACATGTTGCAGTGATCCGGCGCAGCGAGCTGCCGCGGCGCAGCGAGCTGCCGCGGCGCAGCCCTGCGCTCTCCTCGTCGTGTCGGTTGTTTTATTGTATTTTCTGTTTTCTGGCCCGCGTCTGGTTTTGGTTCTGACTCGTGTGCTTCTGGTTATCGTGTTGCAGGGATCAGGCGGTGCTTTCTGTACCTGGCTGTGTTGTGTGGTCACGTTTTCTTATTCTGACCTTTTGTCTTTATTGAATGAGACGTGTTTTA
Organism: Haplochromis burtoni; assembly: GCF_018398535.1. NCBI lineage: Eukaryota > Metazoa > Chordata > Actinopteri > Cichliformes > Cichlidae > Haplochromis > Haplochromis burtoni. The sequence goes on from NW_024582720.1 coordinate 422,317, forward strand.
CTGTCGTGTTTATTTGGACGTTCAGCATGTTTTTCTGTTTTTAATATTAGAAGCTCTTCCTGTAATGTGTCGTGTTCCAGGAGATTCGATTGCACTTCAAGTGTTTTTCTGTTTTATTTCTGTGGTCGTGTAGCTGTGTAGTTGTGTTTCCTGTGGTTTGTCCCAGCTTTGTATTCGGCTGCATTTGGTGTGTTTTCTTTCTGGAGAGGCTCTCGGCGTCGTCGTGTTTCTCTGTAATCTCTGACAAACATGCCTTTGCTGCTTTCTGATCCATCATACTTACATGGATCACTGAATGAATTATTATGTTATGAGACAACCTTTAGTTGCCTGCAGGCCTGCTGACCGCCCGGTCCAGTAAAGGGAAGCTCATTAAGGGAAGTAGATGTAGTCCACACGGTGGTTTGACCACTTCCCACTTTCAGACTCTCATTCAAAACTCTGACTTCATTTCCTCTTCGTGCCTGAGGTTTTTTTTATGTTTTAAAAAGTGCGTTTATGTAAAGAGCAACTGCGAGCGAAGAACGGCCGATGGACAACGGACACATTCCCACGACGACGGCGGCAGATAGGTGCGTTAAATTAAAAGTATTCCTGCTCGGCTCGGTGACGTTTGCGCACACGAGGCCGTATCGATCCTTCAGGAGAGGCTGGTCGATGCAGCAGCAAACACTCGGGTTATAAATAGACTGCAGGCTGGAGAAGGAAACACAGCCGCACACGGCGCATTAACGTGTTTGCAGTTAGATGTGCCCCGTCTCTCACGTTTAAATGCTGACGCTGGCTGGGAGCATTTGCACTGAGCACTGGTTGAACTGGATGTTTGTGTGTTGGATGTTACTGAAGGAGGATATCAGGTGTTATCAAAGCGGACGGAGAGCGTCTCCTCAGTTTGAATGAATTCTGTATTTTTATCTCCAGAGTAACAGACAAGTACCTGCTCGAGTTTTCGCTCCACACCCAAAAAGAAGCTGATAAAAACAGAAACCACTGCTCGCCGCCCGCCGCCACCTGTTTCCATAATTTATCACTTTTTTCAGGAATAACCTCTTCAGTGTCTCCGCCTACGTATGTAAAAGGAAGCTTTTCCCACTCTGTGACCTGCTAAATGTCACACCGCATTAGCTGCTAACAGTTCCTGTTTGCAGGGTAACCATGGCAACAGAAAGCAATCGCTGTATTCATGCTGATGCTCAAAATGTGATACGTGAGCGAGATGTGAGGTCACAAAGACACTGAGGTTCACGGTGTCATCGTCGCGCCTTCGCTCCGCGCTGACGGTTTCATGATCGATATATAAATCCGTGTCCTGGAACATCCACTGATCGTTTGTTGCTTCATTTTTATTTTCTGGTGCCTCTGAGAGCGTGATGTCACCCGTGATCGATTCCTCGCTGGCGAGCTGCTGCTCCCGGCTCCCTCGTGCTGGGTTGTGGCGTCCCTGATGTCATTCGGCTGCTCCCGACTTGACTCCTCCATGTTGGGCTGCAGCCGGCGGTCCCGATTTGGTTCTGGAGCTCCTCCGTGAGTGGAGCCTCGCTCTAACAGAACCTGCGGCAGGTGGAGAGCTGGTTGGTGAGGTACGGCGAGCAGAGCCAGCTGCGAGCGCAGCCTCAGCAGACCCAGGCTGACCCAGGCTGACCCAGGCTGACCAGAGTGGGCTAGCTAGCCTTGCCTGGTGGGCTCGCACTCAAAGCTGTCTCTTCAAACTGGAGGAAACAGGAGGACAAAGGAGGGGGGAACAACTAAGCTGTAGTGCCTCTTCACCTCACTGTGCAATACTTTTGTAAATAGTCAACAGTGCAATAGACTCAATACTTGAAATGTGCAATTCACTTGTATTTTTATTTTTTATTCCTATTTATTCTATTTATCCCCTTCGTATATTTTATTTATATTGTCTCTGTATTTATATATGTGTGTGTGTGTGTGTGTGTGTGTGTGTAATATTCTGTAACTCTGTAACTTCGGTCGTTGCTGTGCTTTTTTGGAAATCGAATTTCCCAGAGGAACCCACCCGAGGGATTAATAAAGTTCTATCTATCTATTCATAAGGACGTGTATCTCACATATCTAGCATTAGAAAGAAGCTCGTTCTCAGGCTGTATCTGCTCACTACACTCGTACTCTGACATCATACAGTATTGTTAAGCCTTCAGATACCGTTACCACACACACTCTGCTGCACACACACATTTATGGACTTTCTTAGACCAAACCTGTGAATCTTCATTTACAGCTGCCTTCTTCTGCTGATATGGTAATTCCTACTGTCGCCTTCTTATTCCAGTTTTAAACTTCCTATAATAATTCAAAAATCTTCTATTATTAGTAACTCGATCCAATCTTAATGTTGTTAAACTTTCAGTCTGCTCTCTTGGGTCGATGATCACTAATACTGTCCTCTCCTGTCTCATCTCTTAAAACTGCAACGATACCTCTCCGTCTCCGGACTATAAACTCTCTATTTGTAAATCACGTCTCAGAACTGCAGGCCCTTCATTATTACTTGGGCTTATTCTATTGTTACCTTGTTTAGTTTTATAGTTTTATTTGTTTATATGTTTTTATTTTGCTGTATAATCTAACACGACCTTGTGGGTCTTTATTAAAGGTTCCTATAAATAAATGTCTTATTGTTATTGTATATGAAGGACACCATAAGTTTGATTTTCATAAAGTTTTGTTTTTAACTGAACATGATGCTGCCAGTTCTGAATAACTACAACTTCCTCTGGGATGTGAAACATCCAAACATCCAACCAAGCATCCATCCAAACAACCGAGCATCCATCCACCGAACCGAGCATCCATCCAACTATCTGTCCAGCCAACCAAACATCCAACCGAGCATCCATCCATCCAAACAACCAACCGAGCATCCATCCATCCATCCACCGAACCGAGCATCCATCCAACTATCTGTCCAGCCAACCAAACATCCAACCGAGCATCCATCCATCCAAACACCCAACCGAGCATCCATCCATCCAAACAACCAACCGA
>NW_024582720.1:426059-510128 GCF_018398535.1 Haplochromis burtoni
ATCCATCCATCCAAACAACCAACCGAGCATCCATCCATCCAAACAACCAACCGAGCATCCATCCATCCATCGAACCGAGCATCCATCCAACTATCAGTCCAGCCAACCGAACATCCAAACATCCAACTGAGCATCCATCCATCCAAACATCCAACCGAGCATCCATCCAACTATCCGTCCAGCCAACCGAACATCCAAACATCCAACCGAGCATCCATCCAAACATCCAACCGAGCATCCATCCAGCTATCCGTCCAGCCAACCAAACATCCAACCGAGCATCCATCCAAACATCCAACCGAGCATCCATCCAAACATCCAACCGAGCATCCATCCAAACATCCAACCGAGCATCCATCCAAACATCCACCTAACCGAGCATCCATCCAATTATCCGTCCAGCCAACCGAACATCCAAACAACCAACCGAGCATCCATCCATCCAAACAACCAACCGAGCATCCATCCATCCAAACAACCAACCGAGCATCCATCCATCCATCCACCTAACCGAACCGAGCATCCATCCAATTATCCGTCCAGCCAACCGAACATCCATCCATCCAAACAACCATCCGTCTGTCCTTCCGTACACCCAACCAACCCCCCTCTAAAGCTCGGGTGTCAGACTCTTGAAAAGGTGTCCCTGTTGCAACACACCTGACTATAATTAAAAGGTCATTAGACTAATTAACTTGACTGCATGCTGAGGTGGCAGTTCAGCCTTTTGATTCATGTTACAGCAGCTGATGAGTGAACGAACACGGTGCAATAAAAGAACTTTTAGAAGTACATTTTTCCAAACACTTATATTTATTTAAATTTACTTCAGTAGGGTTAGGGGTCGCCACCATGCAGTCTAGTTCATTAGAGTCTTGCTAATGACCTTTTAATTGTAGTCAGGTGTGTTGCAGCAGGGACACGTTTTCACTCCCCGAGGCCTGGAGTTTGACACCCCTGCTCTAAAGTGTTTCTGAGTTTTGGAAGTTGAACTGCGTCTTTTACTTGGAGTTTCTCCATATTGATGTGCGTCTCTGTTAACATCCCTCCGACCTGTACGTTCGGGTATAAGCCTGTCACAGAGATGTGGAATGCAGTAATCTTTAAAAGCTTGTAGTCTGATCACTGAGCTGAGTCTAAGTTCAGTGACTGTTGGGGAGCAGGCTGATTCCAGGCAAAGGGTTTGAGTTTCCCCCTCCAACTCTCCACAGTTGGATGTTATTCCTCCTTACCCTGAAGCTGAAACTTTTAAGGGATCTTTTCCTCTCCTGCTCAGCTGAGCCTTAAATCCAACAGATTTCCTCACATTAAACCAGAGTCCTCCTCGTGTTTGTCACATTTAAGATAAACTCCAAGTGTTTTTGTGTCGCGTGTTTGCGTCACAGGAGGAACTCTGAGAACAGGAACCAGAAATCATTTTGTCCTTCAGTGAAAAAGGATCTGAAAGTCCTGAAGCATGAATCTCCTTTTGTGTTTATGTTGTCAGGGAGCGTCCAGTGAATCGACCGCCCGAGCTGCTCTACCCGCAGGTCGATGTGGCGGAGCGCCTGGCACTCGGCGGCAGTGACGACACGCTGGCCAACGGCATGAAGCCCGACCTGGAGGCGGCTAAACGTCTCGCCAAACGCCTCTACAACCTGGAGGGCTTCAGGAAGTCTGACGTCGCTCGCCAGCTCAGCAAGAAGTCAGTGTGTGTGTGTGTGTGTTAAAACTTTGGGCTCGCAGAGTAACGTGAAGAGCAGGGGACTTCATGCAGAACAGTTGATGAATTAAATTTTATTTACACAGCGCCAAATCACAACAACAGTCGCCTCAAGGTGCTTTATATTGTAAGGTAGACCCTACAATAGTACATACAGAGAAAAACCCAACAATCATGTGACCCCCTATGAGCAGCACTTTGGCGACAGTGGGAAGGAAAAACTCCCTTTTAACAGGAAGAAACCTTCAGAACCAGGCTCAGGGAGGGGCGGGGCCATCTGCTGTGATTGGTTGGGGTGAGAGAAGGAAGACAGGATGAAGACATGCTGTGGAAGAGAGACAGAGGTTAATAACAGATATGATTCAGTGCAGAGAGGTCTGTTAATACATAGTGAGTGAAGAAGAAACACCCAGTGCATCATGGGAATCCCCGGCAGCCTACGTCTATTGCAGCATAACTAAGGGAGGATTCAGGGTCACCTGGTCCAGCCCTAACTATATGCTTTAGCAAAAAGGAAAGTTTGAAGCCTAATCTTGAAAGTAGAGATAGTGTCTGTCTCCTGAATCCAAACTGGAAGCTGGTTCCACAGAAGAGGGGCCTGAAAACTGAAGGCTCTGCCTCCCATTCTACTTTTAAATACTCTAGGAACAACAAGTAGGCCTGCAGAGCGAGAGCGAAGTGCTCTAATAGGGTGATATGGTACTACAAGGTCATTAAGATAAGATGGGGCCTGATTATTTAAGACCTTGTATGTGAGGAGCAGGATTTTGAATTCTGCATTTAACAGGAAGCCAAAACAGGAGAAATCTGCTCTCTTTCTAGTCCCTGTCAGGACTCTTGCTGCAGCATTTTGGATCAGCTGAAGGCTTTTCAGGGAGTTTTAGTGTGTGGCCTTTACAGCAGTACACCTGCACACAGAGCTGGTTCACAACATTACATTTTGTCACATCCAACAAAAACAGGAATTTCCAGCGTGCAGTGAACATATCACGGCCTCCTGCTGGTCACACTGCAGCGACTCAACCAGTTAACTGATGATGTCACAGCGCAGTTAGTGCGGGCAGATTCAGCAGAGCTAATGTCCTGATTTCACTTCCTTGAGTCTGAGTGACACGTCACGGGACGAGCTAGTCGAGCTTTACTGTTACTTCCTGGTTCCAGGTTTAATATAAACATGCAGATTTTTACTTCCTGTTCACCTTTCAGGTAAAGTTCTGGTTTGCAGGTGGAGGTTTAATGCTCTGTTCTTTTCTGTAATATCCTGTCACAGAAATAAGGCAGCCGGTGTAGTGATACAGTGATAGTCCTTTGTACAACGTGCTCGCGTTACACCAACACGCCTGCTTCTCTCTGCAGTAATGAGTTCAGTCAGATGGTGGCCGAGGAATATCTCACCAACTTTGACTTCACGGGTCTGACCATCGACCAGGCGCTCAGGTGAGTCCCGCTTCCTGTCCGTGTTTATTTCAGAGCGTGCAGACGCGATTGTCTTACATTCGCTCACTGGCAGCACCTCCCGTCTCTCTGCGGTTCTTTAATGTTTGTGCAACTGCGCGACGGCCTCCTGAACATCTGCAGGAGGTCCAGATGTTCATATGAACCAGCCACGGTGTGCCGTGGCGTGCAGTCAGTCACTTCCTGCGTGCTCTGCTGTGACCTTTCTGATGGAGAAGCTCAGAGTTTAAACGCAGAACTTTTTCTGACTTCATCCCAAATTCTGTCAGTTTACAGCAGGACTGGCACTATCACAGGGCTTAATGTGAAAAACCTGTGCAGTGGGTGTGTCTGTGTTCATCTCACCTGTTCAGGTGTTCTGGTGACATCATAATGAGCTTCTTTAACATCTGTTTCTTCGTTCAGGATGTTTCTGAGGCAGTTTGCTCTGATGGGGGAAACTCAGGAGAGAGAGAGAGTCCTCGCTCATTTCTCCAGGAGGTACAGACAGTGCAACTCGGAGAGCCTGACCAGCGAAGGTACCGTCAGTCCTACCTGTCCTCTTTCACCTGTCCTACCCGTCTGACCCCTCTGTCTGTCGCTCTGTCCCACAGACAGCGTCCACACTCTGACCTGTGCCATCATGCTGCTGAACACGGACCTGCACGGAAACGTGAGTGAACCCGAGCCGTCGGCTGATTGGTCGTTACGTTTAATAGGAACTCCTAATCTGGTCGATTGAAAGCACGTCGGCGTCATCTGCCACTCGAGCGTTCCCGCGAGTTTCCTCCTGTTTCATGTCAGCTGCTGCTTCCTTGTTGGTGTGACATACAGGAAATATTAAAGTTCAGTGTGAATTTCATCAATAACAAATTAATAAACGGAAAAAATAATAAAATGATAAATGTTTGTTTCCAGAATTTCATTATAATGATATCATTTGAAAAATGTTAAAAAAGGAAAGTTTTATAAAAATGTGAATAAATATAAAAATGAGTAAAGAAATATTAGGAGACGTTAATGTGAAAATCCATTTTATGTTATTATTGAAATATTGATCTAAAAATGTGACAAATATATGAAAATACTAACAAATAACTGACTGACTCGTCATCACTGAGGAGCGCCGCCGGCTCATCGGGCTCATTCTTCATTTCTGCTAATGAACTTTTTTAAGGAAGTGCTGACTGTTACTGCGGCAACATGCCTGCACGTTTCCTCTGACCGTTACAGCAGGAGTGACAGGAAGACGGTCTCCGCTGCCCCCCTCGCGTTAAACACGACTAGAATAGAAGGGTTTAACTCCACCTGTGCAGCTTTTATATCAGGTGGAACAGTTTCTGTTTCCAGAGCGTTCTCAGCGCTCCGTCAGCATCAGCGAGGCGTCCTTTGGTTTGTGGGGTCAGATCCGACCCACAGCTGTTTTGACTTTGGGTAATTTGGGGTAAGACTAGCTTTGCTGCTAACACGGGTGACTTACTGTGTGCTGAGCGGGGACGAGTCGTCCAAGCTCAGCGAGCTGATCTGCTAACCAGCCGATGATTTCACATCCCGAGCTAACGTCACAGATCAGCTGACTGTGGGTTCATGTTCAGTCTGTCACAATCACATCTGAGGGGTGTGTGTGTGTGTGTGTGTGTGTGTGTGTGTTGTGTACATGTGTGTGTGGGTGTGTGTGTGCTGTACGGTGTGTGTAGCAATGTGCGGGCAAATGAGGAGGTCCTGCAGCCAGTTCGTCTCCAACCTGAGGACCTCAACAACGGAAAAATTTCCCAAAGATTCTGCTGCGAGAGGTGCCACTGCACACGCAACACACCACAGTAAGCCCACCACACACACACACACACACACACACACACACACACACACACACACACACACACACGCCTATGACTGATTAAAAGACTGCAGCAAGTCCAGCACGCTTCAAGCGCCGGGATGGATGGCCACCGGCCTGCGATGACATCACTGTTGGTGCTTGCAGCTACCGAGCCCACAGACCAGAACGATGCTTACACAAGTGTGAACCCTTAAATGGGCCGCTCCAGCCCAGTGGAGTGCTCGGATTTCAGACCTGTCCCTGTAATGTGGACGCGTCCTCAGCGTGAGGAGTTCAAAGTGACATCGGACTACACAGAGACACTAAAGCATGAGCGCGCACACATCCTTGTTTCCATTCCCTGTGAGGACATTACATTCTTCCAGCCTTACACTAGTCTTCAGCGTTAAATTGGATGATGGGCACTGTGAGGACTGGCTTGGTGTCCTGAGGAGGAGGTGAAGTCCCCGCAGCGCAGCGATTCTTGGTTTGTGGCCGTCAGAGCAGAAAAAGGAGAGAGATGCATTAATTTTACTTCTTATGGCCGCCAGGCAGAACGAGTGTGCGTGTGCGCACGTTCGTGGATACGTGTGTGTCAGTCTCCCACTCTTTTGTTTCCGTCTCAGTTTTTCCATCTCAGCCTCGGAGCGATCAACGTGAATCTGCGTCACCTCTTCACCTCCACCATCATCATCATCATCGTCGTTGCTCTGTGTTAACATGTGTGCTGAGTGTTTTCTTGCCTTCAGCTTGGCACTGGTTGGATGGCTGCTTGTTGATGAAGCGCTGAGTGTGTGGGCAGCAGCACCGACTGACTGGCTGAGAGCAGAAAACAGTGAATGTCGAATATTTATGAGACAAAAACATGAATTATCTGCAGTCAGAGAGGAAGGAAAGTCCTCGCGCTGTCCACAGCAGAAACGCTCTTTATTTGGGACACAGTTTGTAAGAAAGGAAACTGATGATCAGATTCAAAGCTCAAGCTCAGACAGTAACACAGTTTACTTCAGTAATAGTCCCAACAGGTGAACAAACACCACAGAAACATCTTTAAATATTCACAGAGCCACAGACGTTGTCCTGGATTGTTTTGTGGTTATTTTTCACTCAGAGTGTCGTTCCGCGTCTCTTTGTGGTCATTTGTGTCTCTTTGTGGTCATTATCTGTCTCTTTGTGGTCGTTCTGTGTCTCGTGGTCGTCCTTCGTCTCGTTGTGGTCATTTGCGTCTCGTTGTGGTCGTCCTGCGTCTCGTTGTGGTCGTCCTGCGTCTCGTTGTGGTCGTTATGTTTCTTTTTGGTCGTCCTGCGTCTCTTTGTGGTCTCCTGGTCTCTCACTCCGTGGGACGGCGGCACAGCGAAGGTTAGAGAAGCGCTGATGCTAACGGGCATCAGCGTTAGCATAGTAGGGTCGTTTTAGGCTCGGGTGGAGGAAGCTGCCTCTCTTCATCACGGCGCTGTGAAAACGGTTTCCACAGTTCAACATTCAGGTCCTGAGTGTGCTTTTACTGAAGTTGAGCTAAAACTGATTCTGTATTGATTATTGATTTTATTGGGCGTGAATGTGATTGGTGTCTTCGCTCACACGTCGTCGGCTCGCTGTCATATTTTTCACGTTCAGCTGAATTTGAGTTTTTGTTGCTGATCGTCTCTCAGCTGCATTTACATTCAGCTCTGTGAACCCACCATGACTGACAGCTCCAAGGAGGACAGAAGGCGGGCTGAAGCTCCCATCCCTGGCCTCCAATTGGCTGCTGCAGCTGAGGGAAAATGCGCATTGCGAGAGCGAGGGAAAAAAGAGAGAGGGAGACAGAGGAGGAGGAGGAGGAGGGAGAGCGAGCAAACAGTCCTCAACAGTTCAGTGTCTCAGTGGGGAGGAGGAAGAGAAGACGAAGAAGAGGAGGACGAGTGAGCTCACCTGACCTGACAGAGGGATTCTCCTGCAGGAGGAAATCAAGTGAATGAGGAGGAGGAGAAGAGTGGGAGTGAAGTTGGAGGACGAAGAGATCAAGAGAGATGTGAGGAGGAGGAAGGAGGGATTCTCTCTCTTCATCAGAGTGCAACAGGAGAACCTCCTTTCTCTGCTTTTTTTCTCCTCATTAGCCTCTCCTGTGCCTCCACCTCCGCCCTCCGTCCGTCTGTCCGTCCGTCCTCCATCAGGGAGCTGGAGGAAGCTGACGTCAGTTTTGGGGGTGCTCTCTCTCTCTCCTTGTCTGCCTGTGTGGGTGTGCTCGCTCGCCCAGCCTCCCTGCTTTTCCTCTTTTCTTTTTTGGATGTGAGAGCGAGCTGATGCCTCTCCTCCGTCACGCAGCTTTATTTGCAGTCCAGGGATTCTCCTCCACCAACGGCACCTCCACCAACGGCACCTCCACGGCCGCTGCATCAGGAGGCTCAACAGCAGCACAGACCCCCCAAAATCCAGGACGAGCTCGGAGCTGTGGTTCGGACGGTTTTCATGTCACTGCCTCTGAATCGCTGATGGATTAGACACACACACACACACACACACACACACACACACACACAGTCTGGAGTGTGTGTGTTTGGAGGCGGATGTGTCGACGGCTGACAGCAACTTTAAAGTCTCAAATTTTCAGTTTTAATTGATTTTGAATTTGATCAAATGTATAAAAACTGTAAAACCTTTAAAAAAGTATTAATTTGTAGAAAACGTCAAACGTTTGATGTTGATTGTCTGAATCGCTCATTTCTGCAGCTAAAATTTTCTGCTTTAAATGAATTTCAGTCCAAACATATTAAAGCTAATTGTAAACAGTTATTTATGAAATAGTTTATCAGACGTCGGCATAAATGTGATTTATTTTCAAAATAAAATGATTTTAGCTTTCCTAAACAGAAATATGAGTTCGTGCACAAAAAGGCTCATTTTAGCCTTAAAGCCAACATTAATGTCATCATGTTTGATTTAAAATAGGAAGAATGAAACATTTTGAGTGATAGAAAGTCTTCCCTCAGTTTGGAAATCACAGCCCTGGGACTAAACTATCGTACGTTTGACTCGTAACTGCAGATTCCAGTGCGTTCCAGGCACAGAGGAGTCCACAGGTTTGTTTCTTGGCAGCGTCCTCCTGCTTTCGTGCTTTTGGCTCTGAACACCTGAGCGAGGCTCCGGCCGGCAGCCTGCAGGATCATGAGGCTGATGAAGAGCTGCTGTGTTTTTATGCATAATGAATAGAGCCGGATCCATAATGCAGCAGGCCGAGCTCGCAGAGGCACCGTCCATCCAGCCGCTCGTCAGTGGCCGTCATTAGCCCGTCTCTATTTTACACACCCTCACCTCCTCGCTTCCTCGGCTCCTTCCTGCACTCGTCTACAGTCTGGAAGCTCGTGACGTGGGTTCGAGTCTGAAGCGACGCAGACCGGCGGTCATCAACGGGCTGGACTTTGTTAGATCCGCCGCGCCGTTCCGTGGAAGCGGTGAATGCTGGCCCGAGGATCTTCTGTACAGGAAACATAAAAAGTTTGGACTTTTTTTATCTGTTGGATCCCAACTCAAACCGCCCAGATGATCGGCGTCAACAGCATCCACTCCACGGGCCGCATGCGCTCGCGCTCGCTGTGCTCGGTCCGGAGCGGGCGGGACTCGAGGGACAACGACCCGTTCAGGTATCCCAGGACCCCGCGCTCCCGCTCCCTCAAACCGCTGGCCTTCCCCGACCTGCTGGGAAAAACCCAGGATGGGCAGCAGCACCCGCAGAGCCGCAAGAAGAAGGTAGAGCTGGAGACACACCTGTGAACCTTTACCTGAACCTGTACCTAAGTTACCCGGTTTAAAAACCTGTGAAGGTTTGTTTTCGTCCTGAAGATGCTCTCCTGACGTGACACACGTTTACAAACCTCTATGAAAGCAATCCTCTGCGCCGACCGCTTCACATTACACCTGTGTTCATCCCTTTGTGATGACATCATCTGTTTCTTCATATTTCATTGGCTGGTTTTTGTTATTATTGTCGTTGTTGTCGGTCCGTGTCAGACACACAGTTTAGTTCATTAAAATTTTCTTCACATCTCTGTAATAATGGACAAAGGCCCCTCAGCAGGCTTCCACAATCCGGCCAATCAGAAGAAAGTGGGTTGTCGGTACGGAGTGGGGCTTAAAGGGGGAGGGGCTATACCAGCTGTTTTCAGGCACAGGGTGAACCGAGACTGGGATCAGATACAGATCGATGCTCGAGGGAAAGCGCCTCCACACAGGAAGTGACCCGCTCCTTCCTAAGTTGCTGCCGGCTGGTCCATACTGCACATGCCAGCCTCTGGTTGCCTGGGCAACTAGCTAATTTAAGTACCAGCGGCTCATATGTCAATCAGCTCTCACTGCTAGCTGCTTCAGTCGCGCACATCAAAATATCCCACTTCCTGTCACCAGCGGTTATTTTGCTCGCAGGTGCTCGTATGAGGCTGAGTGTCAGCGGCGGTCTCAGGTGATGGCGTGGTTTCCTGTGTGGACGGCCCTTTAAACAGGTAGCACTGGACTAGGTTTGATTGCCCAAGGAAACTCGACTCCGTTAAAAATGATGACCAGAGCCATTAAATCCACACAGCCAATCAGCACCCGGCTTTTAGGCCATGTGACCATCTTTAGTTTGAGCATGTGAAGAATGTGGATTAAATACTGAATGTCCTATCAAGTAATCAGATTACTGTGAATCCTGAAATCCATATGAGCTCTTCATGTCTGTGGTGTGTGTGATGTGTGTGTGTGTGTGTGTGTGTGTGTGTGTGTGTGTGTGTTGTTTCTCCAGACGCTGTACAGCTCCATCAAGAACGAGAAGCTGCAGTGGACCATGTGAGTTTCTGCTTCGACACACAGCATGTACAAACATCTCCACTGAGTGTGTGTGTGTCTCTCTGTGTGTGTGTGTGTGTGTGTGTGTGTGTCCCTGCTGCCCTGACTCCCTTATTTAAGCCTCTGTTGCTGTGGTAACCGTTCCCTGCTTCATTCCTGACTGTAATTACAGGTCAGCATCCCAACGACCATGCCTGACTGTGGACACACACACACACACACACACACACACACACACACACACACACACACACACACACTCATAAATACATAGATTTACTGGGTGTCTGTATCCGTTCAGCATCTGTCCGCCCTCGTGTTCAGCCTGTTCTTTCTCCTAAACTGTTTCCTTCCTGTGAGACATTCAGCTTCTTTCTGATAAATAACGTATTTATTCAGGTCATGTTTAACATTCATGCTGTTATGAAGAGAAATCATCTAAAAATCTCTGCCATCAAACAGCTGACGACTTTCAGCAGGTTCGAAAACTTCTGTTAAATTGATAACCTGGTGAAATGGATCCACTGAGAGGATGAAACTGATCGACAGGCTGACACAGGAAATGAGGTCATTTATTCATTTAAGAGAATTAAAGAAAATGAAGTGCGAGGTGACGGTAAGCGGAAAACATGAACCCGACGGGATGATGGAAGAGAACGGTGTTACCCGAGCGAGTCGTTAGCAATGAAACGTAAACACGCTCTGCGATGGCGACGAGGACGAGCTGACGCAGGCTCTTTCAAACTGTTTCCTCTCTTGAAGTGATGAAGAGGAGTTGAGGAAGTCCATGTCGGAGTTGGCGGACATTCGAACAGACTCTGCCTCCCACACCATGAAACGCCTCGGGAGTAGCGGAAACCCGCTGGTGGGCGTGGCCCATCAGGCCGATGGCGAGCTGTACAAGAGCGGCTTCCTGGTCCGCAAAGTCCACGCCGACCCCGACGGGAAGAGAAGTACGCCGCTCCTCCTTCAGTTTTCAGTTTTGCCACGTCCCCTGTCAGCTGATCCCTCACTTCCTGTTATTTTGGTGTTTGTGCTGTTGCAGCGCCGCGGGGGAAGAGGGGGTGGAAGTCCTTCTACGCCATGCTGAAGGGTATGGTCCTCTACCTGCAGAAGGTAAGCGTCTGCACTACGTTTCCCAGCAGCCCCTCTCTCTGTTTGTGTCCCCGGGTCAGGCGCAGGACAGGAAACGCAGCGAGCTGATTGGGCGTCAGCTAGGGCTGCACGATTAATCGTTAGAAAATCGCGATCTCGATTCATACTTATGTGCGATCTCATTTGCAAATGACAACGATTAAAAAAAAAAAAAAAAGACGACGACGACGTCATCCGGGACGTACTCTGCATGAAAACAAGCGCTCACTCTTCCTGCTCAACAAATGACGAGGGCGGAGCCTTATACCACGTGGTACAGAAGCTGTGCCGTGTGATGCTAAAATTAGCAGGAAAAAAACAACGGAGAGCACGTCAGGGATGACGAGGAAGTGACAGGAGAACATCCGTCCCCGTCAACCACCCAAACATCAATAACGGGAACCTTATACAGTGCTTCCCTATACACGTCGAACTCCTGCAGGCACAAAGAAATTAGAGGCTATCACTTATCACCTGACCACAGATATGGCTCCATCAACACTGTGCAAAACGAGGGATTTAGGAAAATGATCAACACCCTCGACAAACGCTGCACAGTGCCGTCCCGCAACTATTTTTCTATTGTTGCACTACCTGCTCTGTACACGCAGCGTCGAGCAACGGTGGAGATGGAATTACAAGCAGTACGACATTTTGTTGTTTTTATGTTTATTTATTGTTTTTATGTTCAGTCTCACCTGTTACGAAGTTGATGTGCAGTTAATACGTGCAATAAATATTTCTACTGGAAAAGAGAATCGTGAGAGAATCGTGATCTCAATTCTAAGCCAAAAAATCGTGATTCTCATTTTATGCAAAATCGTGCAGCCCTGCTGTCAGCCTGTTTTTCTATCTGCGCTGATTCCAGAGCGGCAGTTTTTAACGTCTCCGCCCACCGCCGCGTTCATCTTTAACTTTAGAGCTTTGATTAAAATGTCTGAACTAGTGAGGCCTGCTTTACACACTGCCGCACAAAAGTAAGTGGACGGGTTGAACTATAAAGCGTGAGTACCCGTCCACATACTTATGGACTCCTCGCAGCTCCACGTTAACATGAAAACAAGATGTTTGTGCCATGAGAACTTTTTCTCAGAAACTTTGTCAGAGCTTTGAAAGAACCGTTTCAGTTTCAAAGATTTCTTTTTAACTCCTTTAATCAGAAACGGCGAGCGTTTATAGCGAGACAGTCGAGCTGGAATGTGGTGAGCATCGCGTTTAAGCGTCTTTCATGTTTGAATTTCTGGAGAGCTGACGCCGATCTGATCCGCAGGACGAGTACCGAGCTGAGAAGGAGCTGACGGAGGAGGACGTGAAGAACGCCGTGTCCATCCATCACTCTCTGGCCATGCGGGCTGCCGATTACAGCAAGAGGCCCAACGTGTTCTACCTGCGGACCGCCGACTGGAGGGTCTTCCTGTTCCAGGCCCCGTAAGCACCTCAGTCTGTCTGTGTTAAGGGAGAGGGGGGAGGAGGGTTTCCAAGCAGCTAGCAGGCAGTACAGGAAGGATAAACAGCTTAAACTAAACCGGACGAGACAGGAAGTTACGGTGTTTCCTGTGTTTCCTGCAGGAACGCCGAGCAGATGCAGTCGTGGATCACGCGCATCAACGTAGTTGCGGCCATGTTTTCTGCTCCCCCGTTCCCGGCCGCGATCGGGTCCCAGAAGAAGTTCAGCCGTCCTCTACTGCCGGGATCCAACACTAAACTGTCACAGGTAAAAACGCCGCCGCCGTCCTTTTCAGCTCCGCCCACTTTCACCAGACTCACACCTCTTCCCCCACCTTCTGTCCCGACAGGAGGAGCAGGTCAAATCTCACGAGAACCGTTTCAGGGCGGTGTCCTCTGAGCTGTCTGACCTCAACGCCGCTACGCCGGACCGAAAGGTGAAAGGTCGTGAGCTGGAGGAGCAGAAACTCCGACAGGAGTACCTGGAGTTTGAGGTGAGGAGGTTAAAATAACACGCAGGAAGTATTTCAGTACTTATACTCAGTACTGGATCTGCACCTTATTATGGAGGACCAAAGCTGCCAAAAATAAATGTTTACAAAATAATTTTTAAATGCATTTCAATGAAATACGATATTTCATTAAAAATATTTAGCAGTTAAATTAAAACAAAGAAGTTAATTAATTAATTAATGATTTCGTAGAAAAAATTATTCCAGGCCAAGTATGGAGGACCAGAGATGCCAAAGTCCAAGTTAATTAGATTCACTACCTTATTCTTGTTTTTGACTTTTGATTTTTTTGGTCGAGTCACTTATTTGTGGGTTTTTTGTTTTATTTTTGATTTTTTTTTTTTTGCGGTTTTGGTCCTCCGTACCTTGGAACCAAAGCCAGATTTTATTGGAGCAGACAATAACCGGAGTCGTGCTTTGTTTGTGGCGGCGTTTCATCTTCGTCTCGTGTTTTTTGTCTCCGGCTGAATGCGAAGCTGTAAAATGTCTTCTGCCTCGCGTCTGCTCGTCTTCGTCACAGACGGTCGCTGCATCAGTCTGTCGGGTGTCGAACAGGCTGCACACACTCCAGCACGCCGTGTTCTTAGAGGAAGGAACACAGCGCCGTTTTCCTGCCCCTTTCACACAAGGTTTCGCCCTGATGTCACGTAACAACAGAGATGCTGGAAAACTGGAGAGAAGCAGCGTTATTAATAATAATAATGATTTATCAGCTCAGACTCTGAAAAGCCCCCTGATTGGTCCTCGTTAGACCCAGAACGGCACTTTCGATGTTCACATCTCCTCCTCCTTCTCTCCCACAGAAAACCCGGTACGGTACGTACGCCATGCTGCTTCGGGCCAAGCTGGCGAGCGGCGATGAGGACCTTTCCGCCTTTGAGGCTCGGCTGTTTGATGACGGCGGCCTGCAGAGGGCGCACTCCAGCCCCTCGCTGCCCCAGGACACCACCAACAAGGAAAAGACCCGCAGCTCCAAGACGTCAAAGAGCCTGAAGGTCACGTCCTCCTCGACCTCCAAGGCCGGCGGCAGCAGCAGCAGGGAGGCGAGCAAGAAGAAGAACGGCGGTGGGAGCGGCCAGCGGGCGGAGCTGGAGAAACAGAGCAGCAAACAGGAGGAGGCGCCGTAAACGGGTGAGGACGGTGTCGTGTAAGTGTCATGTAGCTGGAGACGGACGCGGAGCATCATGGGTAGCAGGCTGACATCCTCCTTTAAACCTTTTCTGTTAAACCTCAGTCGCCTGATTGGCCGAGACGTTCGAGGTCCGCGGGAGAGGAGACGCCGGTCAGGTCTGAGGGCGACCCGATGGGCGAGTCGTCCAGGAAACACTAACACGGTTCATCGCTCAGCCGTCCCTTTATTTCCCATAGGCCTCAGCAGGAACGGACAGCTGCAGACTTTCAGAATAAAAGCTTTACTTCCTGCTGGAGTGTGAGTAGCCGCTCGGCTTTCAGCTGCAGCGGGAACTTTTTATTTTAGTCCTCGACCTCGCCGCCGCCGCCGCTCTGCTTCTCCCATTAACCCACGGGGGAGCGGGTTGCCATGTCGACGGTATGTGACGGACAGAGTGCGTGGGACTGTTGCCATGGCAACCGAGCAAAGGGGACAAGAGAGCGAGAGATAAACAAACAGACAAACAAACAAAGGGAGCGGCCACACAGGAACGCCGAACCTCCTCGTCCTCTGCACTCCACTGAGCGCGTGCGAGTGAGTGTGAGTGTGAGTGTGTGCACAGTAATCACAGTAGTGCTGCGTTGATGTGTAAATACAGCCTGAACATGCTGGATGGAGACGGGTTTTTAGTTTTTCCGACTTCTGCTGGAAAAAACAGACTGTACGGAAGACCATTAGTGACCAAAATCTGCTGAGGGAACAAAATAAAACTTCAGGAGTTCACACTGCAGGGAGCCAGGTGTCTTATTTATTCAGATTTTGATGTTTTGTTGTTTGTACTACTTGAAAATCTTTAACTTTAAAAACCACAAGTTAAAAATCTCAGTGTGAACTTTTAAATAAAAATATGAGGATAAATCCTGGAGCCTGTTAAATCTTACATGAGTTAATTCTAAATGTTAAGAGAGAAATTTTGGAAAATCGAACATTTTTGGTGAGAGTATGTTTAATTTTTTCTCTTGTTGAAAAAGTCGGAGTTGGTTTGCAGCTGGTTTCACTCTGTGGGTTTTGTCACTAATGGGCTTCCATAGTTTCTGTGTGTGCATGAGTCCGTCCACCTCATCGTCATGAGGACGGTGTTCTTCTTCATGTAAATCTCATTTAACATGTTTGTAAAGTGCTGTGGACCAAACAGGTGACAGGTGGATTCGGTCACATGACCGTAGGAGAGGAGGAGTTGAGCGTTATTATTGTGTAAACCTTCCTCGTCGTTGACATCCAGGAAGAAGCACCTGACAGCTTTCTGTTAAAGAGCCGTTTGTTTCAAATCCTGACCAGCGTGCTGATGTTCAGCAGCAGTTTCCTCTTTCAGCCACCAGGGGTCGCCAGAGTGCTGTAAGCGTCCACCAACATGTTCTTCACTGGCGGAGGTCGTCAGTCAGGGTGTTAATGTGACAGCGTGGTCTCGTCTGAGCTCAACGCTGTGTGGAAATGTTGTTTCCCACTTTCAGAGTTCAGATTACAGCCCAGAGCGTCTCTGACACCATGACTGAAAACGAGACGTGTGCCAAAAACTGAACATTAGTCCTGAATCACAGTGTTGATGGACGTGCGTTCAACCAGAGGGATCTAATCTGCTCTGTTTACATCCAGGTTCTGAGAATATTATAAATAATCTACACAATCCTAACGTCTCCCTCTGATCCGGTGAAGATGACTTCCTGTTCAGTAGGTCCTCTTTTAATTCTGAAATAAGTGCTGACCTTTATTTTTTAGACAGTAAAATCTGTGACTTCAGGTGGATTTGAATATTGGCACTCTGTGACTTCTGTACCTCAGCAGGTCTGAAGCTCAGGAACAGGAAGTTTTTTATGTAAAGCTGCGGAGTTTGCACGATGCAGCTCATCAGGCTGACAGTGACGGGGATGGCCTCCAGGTGGCAGCAGAGGATCAATGTTGAACTCTAACGTCAGGGAAAGGCTCTGAAGCTTGTTGGCCACGTAATGCTGGAACCGCCGGCGTCGTCTGTGGAGGAAACTCGAGGCTGTGGAAAAAAGGGGAAACGGCAGCTTCCACGCTGAAATCAGGCAAAACGTTCTGGACTATTATCTCCAGAACAAGCGTCTCCACGCCATGTTTCAGCTGCAGGTACAACGCCACAGAGGGAACATTTCAAAGGTACCGAACAGGAAATCAGTTCTTTGTGAACATTTTTACCTCATAACATGAAACCCGGGTCACTGGGAGTCTTTATGTGACTGAAAACAAGGAAAAAAACGCTTTTAGGTATTCTGGACACAAGAAGTCCGCTCAGTTTAAGCTGGCGTCTTGGGAAAAACCTGAATCCATCCCGAGTTTTAACCTGCATTCTGTCTAATGTCCAGCAGGGGGCGGCTTGTATAGAAGTGAACTTGTGGTCTCAGTCGCAGCTTTCAGGTCTTCGTTTATAAAACATTGACTCATCGTAGTTTTGTCCGTGTTTGAGGTTTGCTCCCCTCGCCTTCTCGCAGTTCCCGACGTGAGGCTGGAAGATTCAGCTGGGGGCGTCTGTGGCATCAGCTAACAGGGCACTGCTGCAGAGCTGTGATTGGTCCATACCAGGAACACAGCCTGTAGTTAAAAGATGGACGGCGCTCTGGGGACCGAGTCATGTTTGGAGCACTTTTGAGGAACTGCGGCTCTGAATTGTTCGGCTCGTTCGCGTCGCTCTCGTCTCGTTGGCCCGTCTCTGAGCACAGCTCCGCCGGTACCTTTGAAATGGCTCCGAACCCTCTGCTGATTCCTGAAGAGTCAGCATCCGTTTGTTTAAATCCATCCTTCAGCTTCTTCTCTTCAACATCAACACGCCTACGGCTGCAGGAATCATTTTTCCATATGTAGATGCAGCGGGATCTTTCAGATTAGGATGAAGGATGAGGAGGAGGTCGGGGTGGATGGAGGGTGAACAAAGCCCTCGGGTCTTCTGAGCTCTGGTTGAGGTTCAGGAAACAATTTTGGTTCAGTGTACATAAATCGTTTGTGGGTTTTTCCTGAGCCTGGACCGGGAGCTGCGTGCAGGTGACCGCCGGGCGGCAGGATTTGGGTCAGCGATGCCGTGGATCTCCGTGCGGAGAAATCGCTGCTTCGCCTGCTAACTTTTCTCGTTTCTGCTCCCGCGGTGCCGACTCCTATTTATCTCTCACATATCCTGTAACACTCCGTGTATTTCCGCACTGTGCAACGTGAAGCAGCGTAGGATGACTTTGTGTGAGCGTCGCGGCCGCTTTCAGCTCTTCGTCTGTGTCCTGTAAATAAATGTTCGCATTAACCTCGAGAAGCCATATCGTAGTTGGGCTGGACACCTAGCTAGCGCTCGCTGCGTTTTAGAGCACTTTGGTTTAGATATTTTAGAGTGACGCAGAGGTTGAGCCTCCTCAGAGAGGCGGCGCCATTAATTTATTCTGCTCGTCTCTCGAAGGACGACAAACTAGTTCCTGTGAAAACTTGCTTTGTTTTTGGGCTTTGCTGCGGCCTGAATGTTCGCCGCCGGCTCGCCGATCGGTATCTGTACATACGCTGTCACTTCCTGTGAGGTTTGGTATTAGTGAAACGCAAACAACTTGTTTGTATCATCCTGAAGGCTTCGAGGCAAAAAATAAAGAGATTTTCAAAAGAAAACATCGACGTTGAGTGTTTTTATTCAAAGGATCGTGAAGAGCTCCGTGCGAGTCACGGCTCCTCTGACTCGGTAGGCGCTGCTGGGATTTGAACCCAGCACCTTCTGTTTACAGGCTCACGTTTTAAGCTGCAGAACCTCGGTGCAACCTCACCTGATGCACCGACTTCAAAGAGCTGTGACAGTCCAGCCCCTTCGATGTGAAAACACTCTTAATGATTGTTATCTGCTTAATGTCTCCTCTTAGTAGTTTTAACATGATTCCTGTCATCTGTATGCAGACGCTGTCATTTCTATTAAACCCTGTGATCTAACTGATCTGCAGATCACACCGAGTGTTTCATTCTGGCTCCAGAGAGCATCAAGGCCCACATTAGACGTCCACGGTAAAAGCTACTGCTCGGCTTCATTTTTGATCTCTGTCACACATGAAGTCTGTGAAGAAACATCACTAAACTCAGGACTGTTGTCTCCAAAGGTGAATTGGAGATGCTTCGTACTAGAGATGGGATTTCCGGCTCTTTTTAGAGAACCGGCTCTTCAGGTTGTTTTGTTGCTTTAATTAATTTATTATTAACAATAATATAAAATTATGCACAAAAGGAATTACTACTGTAAAAAAAAGTGGTTTTATTCATATATGTTTATATATAAATATATGCAGTGGCCCCTGAATCACCTGATCACGCCTGAAGCTGAAGCCTGATTTTTACTTTCTAACTGTTGCTGATGTCAGAAAACTCTCAGGTGACATGTTTTTATGATACGATTCATTTTTAAATGAAGATCTTCTGCAGATATGCGTTTGTCCCTATTGCTATACTCCAGGATCAAGTCATGTTTCTGCACGTCTGATTATTCCAGCAACAGACCTGCTTTATATGATTTAGAGTCCAAAAACAATCCCTATTCATGTTGTACTGACAGCCTGCAGATGTTCAGTTTATCAAAAACAAGTTTAGCTCCTGTCCCTTAAAACCCGCCTCTCTTTTACTATTCAGCCATTTTCTGGAAGCCTGCCGAGGGGCAGCACCCGTTGGTTTCAAGGTTTGAAAGGCTTCTGGTGCCTCGCTGGTTATCAAAAGCTCCAGCTGCTAACTCAGGAACAACTGTTGAAAACGACCTTAGAAGAAATGTTTATATTCATGAGCGTTTTTACATTAATAGAAGAATGAACAACAGTGAGGAGTTATTCATTCAACAGTATTTGTAAGAAACATTGCATATTATATTATATACGAGGGCCAATGCATTTTCATTTAAGAATCAAAGTATACGTTCATTTAAGAGAAAGTAAATAGCAGATTTTTGTTTTGCTTTCAAGAATGCTAAGTTTGAACATCTAAACGTCTCTGTGATGACACGGAGCTCCTGTTTGGCTTTTGTTAGCTTTTTAGGATGGAGGTCATCATTTTTGCCACTAAAGTAAAATTCCATCCATCAGGCAGAGATTTCATACCTGCTGATCTCTAATGTGGAACTTGACCTGCAGTGGCAGGACTATAGCTTCACAGCATAAGTTAGCATGATGATTGTAAGAAGTAAACCACCTCTGTGGCACAGAAAACCAGGATCGACCCTGAGGTTATCGGGATGAGTCAAAGATCCTGTTTCCTAGGCCTCCAATACTATGAAGAAAGACTTTAAGCTTGTCTAAGTAACTTCAGGGTTGACCCTGGGTTTTATTTTACAATCATTGAAATTTTGTATGCATTTCCATTCGCTTCCGCTTATCCTTTTTCAGGGTCGCGGGGGCGCTGGAGCCTATCCCAGCTGTCATAGGGCGAGAGGCGGGGTACACCCTGGACAGGTCGCCAGTCTGTCGCAGGGCCAACACACAGAGACAGACAACCATTCACACTCACATTCACACCTAGTGACAATTTGGATTATCCAATTAACCTATCCCCACAAGCTGCATGTCTTTGGACGGTGGGAGGAAGCCGGAGTACCCGGAGGGAACCCACGCAAACACGGGGAGAACATGCAAACTCCACACAGAAAGACCCCGGCCTGATGGTGGAATTGAACTCAGGACCTTCTTGCTGTGCGGCAACAGTGCTAACCACCGTGCTGCAACATTAATATTACTATATGATTCTTTAATGTCATTTCACTGTGCTTGCTGTCAGGGCGCCGATGTATTTTTAAACGGACCCCAGAGCAGAGAAGACGGAGCTGGTTAGCAAAACAAAAGTGAGCCTTTGAACAACTATGAACTGGGAAAACGATGACTGCGGTGTGGAACAACAGACCAGGGCCGTGCAGAGAGGTTTAAAGGGGCGGGTGCTCAAAGTTAAAAAGGGGCACATTGAGCCAGGCTGAATAACAACAACACACATTCATCAGGAATCTAATATGGGCAACAAGGCAAAGCAAACGTAGCCAATGCTTTACCTGATGGTACAATGTTGGAGGGCGGGGCTGTGCTGAGACTGTAGACAAAAAAATTTAATGTGTGCGTGTGGAGTCCTGTCTGTGCCCCTCAACAATAATATTTAACTATTAATCACAGTTTTGCTAAATAAAAGGATCTGGCTTGCATCAGTCACATGATCACATTTAACCAATGATCGCCCTTGACGGCAGAACGCGCTGGTTACGAGCCGGGAACGAGCTCACAAAGAGCACGCGCATTTTTTGCGGTCCGGAGCTGTAGGAGAAACACAAGTTAACTCAGAGACACAGACTGATGCGACAAAACCAGTAAGTAGGTGTACAGCGTACACTGTAGTGTGTAGCACACAGGAGTATTAGCTTATTACGTACACGTTGGTAAGCTGTCTTGTTGCAACTGACGAACTGAAACAAACGAGCGTGCTGTGTGTGCAACAGCGCGACAAACATTACCTGTCCTTTTATTAACTGCACAAGTAGTGCTGGTCACAGCTGCTGGCTACCTGTGTAAGGCTGTCATGGGTCTGTAGCTCTGTCACCGTTTTAGGGAACATATTTAGTTTTAAAGTAAGTTTCCGGGCTTTTCCTGCCTTTCTGGAGGGATTATATTTCACTAAAAAACGATCTAATATGCATGTCCACATAATAATTATTATAATTATAATATATTAAAAACACACGCTGTATTTTAAAGAACATACATTAAGAAGCAGATTATATTAGATTTATATTTTAAATAAGACAAAATTTGGATTTTACAGCAGTAAAATGATTGTATCTCTACAGTTTAAACATGTAATAAGCTTTGCCCCTGCACAGAGTGGATAGTGAAACAAATGGAATCATCATAATGACATTATTTCATATTTATTACTTCCCCCTCCTCATTGCTTTATTATTGTAGCTCTAGTAATAAATAATAATGTAAGGATTCTGGATCAGCACCATGATGCCCATAGTATATACAGTATTCTGAAGAAGGTCTAAAATGTCACTGTGTGTGCATGTGTGTGTTTTATTTAGATGGATTTACTCATGATATAACATTGTCCAGACATGGCTGGTAAGGACATGAGGAGGAAACAGCAGGAGCTGTGTGAGGCTACTAAAGGCAGGGCTATAACATTTTTCTGTCATCATTTTATTATAGATTAAGTGCTGGAGTTGTTAGGTGTGGATAATTAGATTATAGTTTATTGCAATAGCAAGTTGTGCCTTGTTCTCAGATAGACAGCAAGTGGAGAGTGATATATGAAATGATGGGATGGAAGGAAGAAGAGAAGCAAAGAGTGATTCACAGGCAGAGCCTAAATTATTTCTCACAGTTTTTGTTGCCTTATGGTTCCAAGCGCTGTCACCAATCTTTGCATTTTGTTATTATCTCATGACACAGCTACCATCTCTCCTGTGGACTTTTTACTGTCTACAGTCTCAGCACAGCCCCGCCCTCCAACATTGTACCATCAGGTAAAACATCGGCTACGTTTGCTTTGCCTTGTTGCCCATATTAGATTCCTGATGAATGTGTGTTGTTGTTATTCAGCCTGGCTCAATGTGCCCCTTTAAACCTCTCTGCACGGCCCTGGATACAGCCACAGACTAAATACACACTAGAGGTAATCGGGGGAGTGGAAACACATGAGGAAACAGCTGACACTAACAAACCTAACGACTCTGTCAAAATAAAACAGGAAACACTGAGAAAACACAATAATCAAAGAATAAAACTAAAATACACAAAACACTGAGTGGCAGACCCGGTGCTGTGACACAGACAGGACTTTGTACCTACGCTGAGGCTACTACTGGCTAATCTTCCCTCCCTCACATAGTGACAGTTTTTCCAGCAATGACATCATCTAGTAAATGAATTCATGGCGTATGCCAAATTTGGCAAGTTCAGGTCGTGAGTTATCTAAAAATAAATCTGTTCGTCATACAAAGAAACAACTTGATCAACAGCTGATAAACTCATGTCATTGAACTTGGTCTCCCACTCGCATCTAAATATGCGTCTGAGGTCTGATCGGGTGAAGCTGGTTCTGCTGTAGGTTACCACTGTTGCACTGTGCTGTGAACACTGAGGAAGTTTACCCACACACACAGACCAGTTCCTCCTCTTTGACTCCCACCACCCTCGGGAACACAAACTGGGAGTAATCAGGACAACACAGAAAATGTTCCCACAAAGGAACGCACACGTGCAAAGGAGGCTCTTAAAACATGGTTATCATCAAATCAGAGAAGCTGCACAGAAACGAAGGTCAGACACCAACGAGGGAGAATCAGAAGGACAAACAGGAAGTCAGGTTTGTCAGACAGTCTTCTCCCAGCATGACGTCCCAGTGTAGCTCAGACACACAACAACACAGCAGTGCAGGGAGGACCTCTGCACAGGAGACAGATGCAGTGAAAGAATCCATGATGCAGTCTGATCTCCTTCGTCTCCAGGTGGATCAATCCTGTGCTGATGGTGAGCCGCCACTCTTTGTTCGCCTCTTGGATCAGAGTTAAAATCCTCCTGCTGAGAGATTACGGTGTTTCAAACACCTGAGACCGCGAGCTTAGCTCCTCCTTTAAACTTACCTCAGAAAGCGCGGCCACATGGCGGGCAGGTCGCCGTCTTTTCATTCTGGTAAACTTCGATGTTTATTTTTAATTCCTCTCTGAGGTACGGTCTGATTGGCTCATATTTCACATCAAACTTATACGTTTAGTTTTGGTATCATCACTTTATTTTTGAGGCGCTGGGATCGTCCATATCAGGGAGCAGGCGTGCTGCGTTTCAGACCGGACAGAAAATGGGAAATTCCAGTTTCCAGAATGGAGAAGAAGCAGCTCAGTGTGAAAGTGAAACAACAGATTTATTGATCATTTCATCCACCCAACTTTTCAAAAAGGTTATTGACACAACACACATACTCTTTAATAAAGTGAAATTATTACAGGGAAATGAAACATAAGTTAAAAAGAGCACGCTCTGAGATCTATGGTACAGTTTCAGCGTCGATTCGTCCATCCTCTGTATTTGTTTTATAAAAAACTTCATCTTGATTCGCTGAGCTGGATTTCAAATGTTCGTCTCGATCCTACAGGAAGCAAACGTTTACAGTCCGATCTCTGAAACCCGCTGCAGGTTTCTGATGGATCGCAGAAGGATGGTGCTCGTGACGCACTCGTCACTGCACGCCCGCGGGCGGCTCCACGTCCTCCATTGGTTGGCTGCCGAAGCCGCTGTCGACAGTGACGTCTGAAGAGAAGAATAAGAACGAGGTGAGTGGGTCTGTTGGACGTAACAAAACGTAAGCAGCACTTCGATGTTAGATGTGAGACTAAAAACAGATTCCAGTCGTCGCTGTTCTGCACATGCTCAGTATCGTCCTGCTCTATCGCTGCAGCGTGTAAAACATCAGATCTGAGCAGAGCTAACGGACGCCTCCGTCAGTTACCTGTGTTGTGTTTGTCGTCTCGGAGCTCGGCGTTCCTCAGCAGTCGGACTCCTTCTGTCAGACCGAGAGACTGCAGAGCTTCAACCAGGCCTTCGACTGCACCTCCACCCAGCTGCAAACACACACAAACGTTTAATCTGACCTGCAGCCGTCACAAAGCACACCTCTGCAGCTTAACGACTGCCACGAGCTCCTGTGAGATACATGAGTCACACTGCTGCAGTACCCACATACTCCACCAGGAGGAGCCCATGACATTCAGTTTGTTTCAGTTCTTATTCTACAGAAAATCACCGAAGTCCCCTCCAGGTGCTTTACGCGGTACGTTAGAGACTCGGCAGTAATAACAGACGCGTCGCTGCTCACAGGTATCACAGGTGTGTCTGACAACCTGATCGAGATAAACAGGAAACGTCCCTCACAGAGCCTTCCTCTAAATAATAAACTGACAGCGATCATGTGACTGTGTGCACAGGAAGCAGCAGCACAGCTTACGGAAACATCTACGAGCACCAGCGATGCTTCCTGTTTGTGTCGCAGAGCCGGGGCGTGGCTGGCAGGTGAGCTGTTTTCAGGGTAAAGACCCTAAAACGGTGGCGAGGACGAACTCCCTGTTAACAGGAAGAGACCTCTAATTGACTCGGGCAGAGGGAGAGGCGGACACGTGGGGTGCCATCACGTGAGGCCGGCTGTCAGACGTGACCCCGCGCAGCCTCAGCGAGGCACGTGTGCGGTGGGCGTGGCTCTTACCTTGTAATGGCGCAGCAGCTGGCGGCAGGGCGTCGGACTATCCTGGTACAGGTGAGTCAGCGTCATCATGCCCAACTTCTCCGCCAGTTTCTTCCAGGGGACGTCGCCGACGCTCAGCACGTTCACGAGCCGTGACATTGTGTCCTCGTCGAGCCCCGCGCGCTCAACCTCTGTGGCGGCATCGCAGCTTCACGTTAGCTTGTTTTTAGTAACATCTGAAAGCCGATCAGCTAAAAAGAGAAAACCGACGAACCTTCAGTGCTGCTGGTCGTCGGTCTGATGTTCCCGCTGCCGCGGCGATCCGGCTTCGGACTCTTAGATGGCGACAACACTTTCCTGACCTGAAGAGGTGATGTAGCCACACACAACAGTTTCTCTGTTAGCGTCCTCACAAACCGTAACAACCTTCAGAAAATGCCACCTGAGGGTGTACTCTGATTACTCTGAATCGATTACCCCGCTGTTTACGCAGTTGGTCGATCACATGTACATCTGTCGTCTCTACATCTGGAAAATATGCTTTTATTTTGAAAGTACAACTTACCTTTTGGCATTTAGCCAGGTCCAGGGGGGTGTGGCCTCCTGCAGGTCTCTTGCGGGGATTGGATGTCTTTGGGGCGACCTCTCGCTCTTTCTCTTCTTCTCTGATTGGTTCATCTTCATCGTCTGAGGAGGAGGAGCTGAAGAAGAGCGGCTCATCGTTCTCGATGGACTTATCAGCACCTGAGGAACAGCCCACCTTTAATCACCTGTTCGTTAAACGTGGCTCCGCCTCCCTGTGTGTGCGTGTCTCACCTGCAGCGATGAGCATGGAACAGAAGGTCGGCGAGCTGAGGCTTGCGGCCAGGTGGAGCGGCGTGTTTCCTCCAAACGTGCAGGCGTTAACGTCAGCTCGGAGCTGGAAACACACAAAGACATTAATGACATCAGATTCACACTGCAGGTCGATGTAAAGAAGCTCCGCCCCCTGCTGTGTCTCGTTACCTCGGTGATGAGCAGGCAGGCCACCTTGAACAGGTTTTCTCTGACGGCCAGGTGGAGGGCGGTGTTCCCGCTCTTCTGCTCAGGCTCGTTTATTTTGGCTCCGCCCTCCACCAGCAGACGCAGGCAGCGCTCGCCGTCCCTCCTCACAGCCAGGTGAAGTGGGTGGAGGCCTGACGGAGAGAAACGTTTCGGTTACTTTCAGCCTTTTATATTTCTGTGTGTGTGTGTGTGTGTGTGTGTGTGTGTGTGTGTGTGTGTGTGTGTGTGTGTGTGTGTGTGTGTGTGTGTGTGTGGGGGGGGGGGGCGTCCTCTCACCGTGGAAATCGGGCATGTTGACCAGGTGGGCGTGGCATTCTCCCAGGTGAGCCAGCAGGAAGCGAAGAATGTTGTGGTCCCCGGCCAGCGCCGCCAGGTGGAGGGGGGTGCGGCCATCTTTGTCCACCAGGCTGGGGTCAGCCCCCGCCTTCAGCAGCACCTCCACCACCTTCACCTGCCGTGTGATCACCGCCAGGTGCAGGGGAGTCTGCAGAGGAGGAGGAGTCAGCGGTCACGTGATAAGGATGTTTGCAGCTTCCTGCAGCGCCCTAACCTGCCCGACAGGTGTGTGCTCCGTGCTCCGATCAGAGCACAAACACTCCAAACAGGAAAAACTTCCCAGGACTTTACCTGCGCATCTGAAAACACCTGATCTGCCAGTTTCTGCTTACCTGTCCTCAGACTGCAGCTAAAAAGATGAGGCGAGTTCTAGTTTACCTAGTAACCTGTAAACTATGCAGGATGTTATTACCTGTTACAGCTGGGTTTACTCATTATCTACATCAGACAGGAAGGGGAGGAGCTTACCTGCTGGAGGTGGTTGGCTGTGTTGATGATGCCTTGCTGCTGGCTGCTGAGCAGAGTGTGGATCAGCTGCTGGATCACACCTGTCTGATGATGGATGATGGCCAGGTGTAAAGGTCTGGAAGGAGAAACAAACACGTGAAGCCACCAAACAAACCTCAGAGGAGAAACTTGCTGTGATTGGTTCTCAGAAACACTCACGTGTCTCCGTTTCCATCTTGGATGCCACACAGGTGTCTCTGGATGGCGAGGAGGACGCGAGCGTCTCCGGTGCTGCAGTACTGCAGCAGGGCCGTGGCGGTCTGCCGGGCGCTCTGAGAGACTCTGCTGTTGAGGGCGGCAGCTGGAAACGCAGCACAGGTGGAGGTTCAGGTGAGAGAGCGTACAGCGGCACGTCATCGGCGTACGACGAGAGGAGAACAGTTTTGTTTCTTACCGATCTGAAGGAGCTGCTGACGGAGCGGCGAGTCGCTCTGTCCTCCTGTCTGTCTGTCGGTCTGCTGCTGCTGCTGAGCAGCACCTGACTGAGGGGCGGAGCCTGACATCTGAGCCCCTCCCCCATTACCGAAGCCAGGGAAAGAGACATTAAAAAAGCCTCCCGTTCCTGCTCCTCCCCCCCCTCCATTCATCTCCTGGTGGAACTGAAATCCTGCAGAAAGAAAATTCAAAACTCAGGACGGCTGAGGAAAGCCCGGCGCCGCGTCCGTTTGAGTCTGAGAGACTCCTTCCTCATGTTCATGCGAGGAAATCCCCCTTCTCATGCCAATCTTAGAAACATTTTCCTACCTCCTCCCCCTGATCCACCAAATCCCCCGGCTCCTCCTCCTCCTCCTCTTCCTCCTCTCCAGTGCTCATAGTGAGGCAGCGGCTTCTGCTTCTTCCTCAGCACCTCCTCTTTGTCTGCGAGGGAGAGAAGACGAGACGATGGTGACGGAAAACAAACTAGAAAGTGCGCTTCGTGTCTCTCGCTGCTGTGTAATGAACACCTGAGTGAGTAGGTGAGGACTGAAAGTCTGTGCATGGCAACAGTTTCCACTGTGGGAAACCCCAGAGCTGTGACCTTTAACCCCAAACATCTGCGAGCCTCTGTGGGGATTTACCGGCAGCGCCTGGTTAGAATGTGCTGTGTGCAGCGTGGCGGCTCACCTAGGACTTGCGGGATGTAGGTGAACTGTTTGGGGTCACTGCTGTCGCCCGCCTTCTTCCTCCTCAGCTGCAGGAAGACGGTGACGGGCCGCTCGATCTCTGTGCTGTGATAGGCCGGCGTTTTGAACACGATGGCGTACTGCAGAGAGGAGACCAATTACTCAGTGTTAAGTGTTTTCTTCTTCGTGGCCTCTATTAGACCAGCTTTGCATGAGTGAAGGCTCGAAATAATCCTTCTTTACATTACACAGCCCCTCAGATCACCCTTGGCCTAAAATAAGCTGTTGTAGCTCCTCCCCCTTTAAGACAATGCCAAAGAGCCTCCAACACCACGGAGAACTGCCCGTGTATGGTCTTCTTGTTCCACAGGGGGCGCTCTTAAGCTGGTAAAAGCGTCTTTATCAGCACGCAGTAGCAGAACAGCAGTGCCTTATGGGAAACATCAGCTCCACTGCGAGCCAAACTAATGGGCTGGTTCCATTTCAGTTCAGACATGTGATCCACGATGGATCTCTACTAAATAAACGCCTTATTCCTCTCTGAGCACGCTCACAAATGCAAGACTTTAAAGTGGGTGGGGCTTCTGTGGCTGGGAGCTACCTGCCCTTTGTGACATCATACAGAGCAGGAGTAGAAAAACCTGAGGTGAGTGCAGTGATGAGAGCATTTATAAAAACACTGACAGTCGTCTGTGTTCACTGTGCACAGCTGCAGTGCGTCACATGACTTCCTCTTTAATGACGTTACACATGCTGTGCTGTGCGTGGGGGCTTTCCTGCACATCGAAAAAAGCCACCGACACTTTATTAATATTATTTTCACAATTTTTAACGTCACACACCACAAACCCACAAACTGCAGGTTTATTGTGTTGAAGGCTGCCTCTGTTTGTCTCTCAGCGACTCAGACATTTCCTACGAAGCAGATCTGAGACGGGATTTCTGGCAGAGCTGCTTCCCCCAAACGCAGCCTCAAGCTGAAGCTGAGGCAGGTGAACTCGTCCAGCGGGCAGATGTGTCTGCAGCCCGTTTGGAGGAATTCCCCTCAGAGCGCGCACACACGCACACACACGCACACACACACACACACACGCACACAGCACACACACACACACACACGCACACACACACACACACACACACACACGCACACACAGCGCACACACAAGACACACACACACGACACACACACACACACACACGACACACACACACACACACACGACACACACACACGCACACACACACACACATCGCACACACAGCACGACAACACGCACACACACGACACACACGCAACAGCACACACACTGCAGACACAGCATCACACACACACACACGCACACACACACACACACACACACACAACACACACAGCACATCACACAGACACACACGCACACACACACACACACACACAGCACACACAGCAGCCACACACAACACCACACAGCACACACACCACACACACGACCACCACGACACACACCACACACACACACACACGCACACACCACACACACAAACACACACAGCACACACAGAACACACACACTGACACACACGCACACACATCACACACACACACACCACACACACACACACACACACACACTCACACGCACACACAGCACACACACGCAAGCATCGGACACACGCACACAGCTAACATACCACCACACACACACACACACGCACACACGACCCACACACGACACACACGCAACACACACAACACACACACACACACACACACACACAGCACACACACGCAGACACACAGCACACACACACACACACAGCACACACACGACACACACGCACACACACGACACACACACACACACACACGACACACAGCACACACACGCACGCACACACACACACACACACACACCACACACACCAGACACACACAGCACACACACAGCACACACCAACACACACACACACGACACACACACGCAACGACACAGCACACACACACACACACACACACAGACACGACACACACGACACACACAACCACACACACACACACACACCACACCACACACACACACACACACACACACACAGCACACACGCACACACAACACCATCACACACGCAAAACACACCACACACAGCACACACACACACACACAGCTACAGCACACCACACACACACGCAGCAGCACACGCACACACACACACAGCAGCACAGCACACGCACACACACACACACACACACACGGCACACATGCACGCTAAACCCAACACACACACGCACACAGCACGCACACACAGCACGAACACAGAACACACACACACACGCGCACACAGCACACACACCACACGCACACACGCACTACACACACACACGCACACACACACGCAGCACACACACACGCAGACACACACGCGACACACACACACACACACACACACGCACACACACACACACACACACCCACAGCACACGCACACACACACACACACGCACACACACACACCACACACACCAACACACACAGACACACAACACACACACACACACAACAGCACACACACACACACACACACACACACACACACACACACACACGCACACACACCACACACACGCGCACACACACACACACACACAGCACACACATGCACGCACCGTGTTTGTGGGGACATTAACTGGCACAGATCCTTCTCCTCCTGCTTCCCTAACCATACCCCAAATGTAACCCTGACACTAAAACCACATTTTGAGTCTCCAACTTGTGGGGGCGGGATACTGGTTCCCACACACACACTTACCTGTTTGTGGACGTCCGTAGGTGAGAAGTCCCCAAATGCCTCCCAGCATCCGTCCTCGTCCTCCTCGTAAAACCGGATCTCGATGTCATCTGAGGAGCACAGAGGCATGATGGGATATGTCTGCAGCCTGAGCGGCGGTGAAAACAAAGCGCTGAAGGTTTGTTGTTTACCTTTCTGGACTTTGTCGCAGAGCAAGAAGATCTCGTCTCCTCCGAGCACCGAGCCGCACGTCTTATCCATGCGGGAGATCTTCAGGTTGGAGGCGTTGGGAGACTCTGCAGGAGGAACAGATTTTTATCAGAGCTTCTGTCAGCGTCTGCAGTGCGGTTCATTTTCTGCTTCTTCATCAGTTACATTGTTTACTTTAATAAACAAACTGGTTACTTCAGCACTAAACACGTCTGCAAATACAGCTCATCGTTACAAAGTTCACTGCGCTCAGATCAGCCGAGCAGGACGAGGACTCACTGCTGTCGTAGATGGGGTTGGAGACGACGGGCTTCAGCGCTCGGGTGAAGGCGCCGGTGCTGTCCTGCAGGTAGGCGGTGAACTTTAACCTGACGATGTTCAGGTCCATCGTCTTCCCTAGCTCCTTGGCCTCCTTCACGATGGCCGACTCCTCGACATCTGTAAACACGCACGAGTTCGACACCTTTTATTCTGCTCGTCCCGCTGAGCTGATCGCTACGTTTACAGTCTGACGTTTGTGTGCGGACATGACAGCACGGCATGTTCTGATGCTTAAAGAAACAGGAAGTTCAAAAACTGAAAGGAGAATTCTGACTTTCTGTTTCTGAACGTCTGAAACCAAAACGATTACTTATCGTTTCTGAAAACGAACAGCAAACCATTTTAAACGGTGACAAAGCGAAACAAAGACTCAGGACTGAGGTGTTCAGGTGAGTCTACCTGTCAGGTGACAGTGCGGCCCTTTGAGCCGCTTCTTCTCTTCTCTCAGCCTCCGGGTCAGAACTTCAACCACACCCTTCTTGGTCACATGGAGGATCCCCAGGTTGCTGAACCTACAGGAAGTGACATCATCCATTATGCACAGTCTCTTTTCTACATAAAGGTCGTGACTGCAGTGAAACACAGGCAGCGATGTGTTCAGTGTGTTTTTGTTTTTCTCTCTGGGTTTTTTCATTGCAGTAAAGATTCCCAACACTTTGCTGGATTTCATCTGAATCTCAGACAGAAAGCTGCGACTTCCTCTTTGGACTTTTCCCTCACAGCAGCACAAAGAGGCACAAACACACAAACCGTCTGCCTCTCTGTCTTTAAACTGTCTGACACTAAATCCAAACTTTAGAGCAACAAAGAGCACATCGAAAACAACATCCAACTGACAAAGAAAACGAAATAACAATAAAATAAATATTAAATAAAAAAGATTCAAAGTGACCAAAGACTGACTAGAAGCTGACTCTGAGGGGGTCCTTGTGTTTTTTAATAATAATAATGGTATCCTGAGTTTGGCTGCCCGTAAAATTATTACCAAGAAATGGCTTAGTGCGAAAATTCCATCACTGGGTGATTGGCATGAGACTGTACATGGGATGTTTAAAATGGAAAGAATTACCTTCATTAAAAGACTCCAGTTTGATATATTTAGTGAAATTTGGGGTAAATGGAAACACTACATCTGGTTAAGGAGACCCGATCTTGTTTGAATCTCTGTAACTATATATGTCACATTTTTGAATCGTTATGTGTTTATATGTATATGTTGGTATGTATGAGACTATAAGTGAACACATATGTAAGTAGGTATGTGTATGTATGCCTAAGAATATGGGTGTGTGAGTGAATATGTGTGTGCGAATACATACACACTAGAGGGTACACCCGTCTGTTTTTTATTTATTTATTTTAATTTTAATTTTTTACTTTTTATTTACGTCTGTTCTTGTTTATATGTTTATTTTGGATTATTTGTGTTTATATAGGTTGTTTAATAAAAAGAGAATAATAAAAAATAATAATAATAATAATAAGGCCAAGGGGAAGTAAATAAAAAGGGAGGGGGTAATAATGCCGTGATGTGATTGGATACTGACGAGGCGGTGAGGTCGTTGGGGCCAATGTCGATGGTGCAGGTGCCGTTTTCGACGCAGTGGCGTCCAACCAGACTGTGGGCGTGGACGCGAGGAGGGTCGGTGTGCGTCACTAGCTGGACCTCGACCCGGGCCAGACCCACGTAGTTATTGATCTGAGGAACAAAGACAGCATTACGGTCTGCACGCCACAGGCGGGCTTCAGGTTGGACTCCATGAACAGCTTTAATAAAAATGGTGGATGTTCTGGTTAAAGGTGTGTAAAGATGAAGGCTGGAGGTTCTGCAGTGGTGAACTTTGAGCCACGTGTTGCACAATTATTACACAAACATCAGAAAACGTATTGTGGGAGAACGTTTCAAAACCTGCTTTAGGACACGAACGATAAAGAGCCCAGCGTGGAGCCCTGTGGGACACTGGCTTTTACGTCATTACCCCACACGCGTGGCTCTCTGAGGATAAACATTTATGTTTATTATTGCTAAGAGCTCCTCCGAGCGTCTCCACGCACAGGGAGATCAGGTGTAGTACCGAGCTGTGGATGGATTTCCCCAGACGATTCCCCCGGCTCTCCCACATTTCCTGTCCTGAAAATACCCGATAAAAAAGTTCCAAAAAGTCTTTAACTGTAAATGTAGAGAGACAGCACGAACAGGGACGCTCACCGGATTCTGTCACCGATCAGTGTGCGTGAAGAACATTTGTTCCTCAAACTGTCGTGAAGATCGGTACAAATGTGGCGCTCGCCCCCACCTGGCTGGAAACTCCACGTCCACATTTCCCGATCAGCACTGATTGATTATTGGATCGTTCATCCAGAAACAAATGTCCGAGGGTTTGTTTTTTAAAACGACCTGACTGAGTTCAGTTTTAGGTCGACGTACAGAAACATTGACCGCCGGAGAGGTGATCGTGGCAAAATGCCGAGGTTGTTATTGACGTGTGTTACCCACCCTCACTGTGGGGTACGTTCTCTTGTTCTTCTCGCTGGAGGCCCCCGGGAGCCCGCCGTGTGATGGACCCTCGCACTCATAACGGAAACGAAATCCCCTCTGTAAACACACACGTTAAAGATAAGCACAGCAGTCAAGATAAGGGAACATCTGTATTTGTTTCCCTGAGCCGTCACGCTCACAGTTTCACTTTCTCTTCAAAGCAGTGCATGAATTCAACATTTAAAACAAGGCGACGGGTCTGAAACTGTTGTTCATTTCATTACAAACAGCTGCTGTGTGCATGACTCGTGATCTTAAACTTTATTAAAACTTTATTCTGAAGAAAAGCTAAAAATGCGACTGCATATCAGAGCCGGTGTGCAGGCTGTGGTGCTGTGAGCGTTTGCGTCACTACTTCAGCACTGGTTGCGTAAACTCGGCACTTCCTTTGTCTTCAGAGCAGAACTGAGCGATTTGCATAGAGACAGTCAGCAGACACGCAACCTTTAGCAGCAGAAACTCCCTGTTTGTGCTCGTCGGCTCTGTCCCGTGTTCTTATATGACTGTTGGGAAAACCCTGGATAAAAGGAAGTGACTGTTGTATTAACGTGTGGGATCAGCCCGCCGGGGAAGCACCGTTCTGAGTCTGAACGAAGTCTCTTCTTCCTGTTTGAGCTTCAGCTCAGGTCGGAGCTTTGAGCTCATTCATCACCTCACGCTGTTCAAATCCTTTGTTTGTTTGCTTTGCCATGCAGGGCATCGTTCGGCTTCACGTTACACACAACAACAAACACAACAACAAACACATTTTTGTGTCGTGCTGCTGGTGTTACGTCATCACGCTGCATCCTACCACAGCTGTAGACTTTGTATTGTCAGAGCTTTTCTACTTCAAACTTTAAAACATCAGGATAAGACGTTAACGTTATGATGTCTGTGGTAGGCTCAGGGGAATAAAACTGGACTGGGACAAAGCAGTGAACCCGACTCTGATCCCTGTGGGACTCCATCACCAGCTACAGCACTTAATGGACCGTTCATCGGTAATGCTAGCGTCTGTTAATCACTCCACCGGTGAATAAAATTCAAATGAGGACTAACAAAGGAACAATCACGTTTAAACCATTGTTGAAGATCTGAACCACCAAGAATCCAGGTTTATCAGGCCGTCTGTGTCTTATTGCTACACTATATTGTTGACGACTGCTTCGATCTTTATCACCTCCATGTTTCCACTGCAGTCTTTATCCACCCACCGCTGCCTTGTCGTGTTTGTAACAGGAAGTAAGATGCGAGTCTCACCTGTTTGGGCTCTTCGATGATCTGAATGTACGGGCCGTGAGCTACAACACAAACACAGGTGAAGAAAAAACACTCGTCAGTCGCTGTGACTGATCATTTCTCAAAATCATCATCAACTTTCACTATTTCATCAGCGAGATGTTACCAGACGTGAGTAAATTCTAGAAGGTTCTAGATGACCAGGTGTTATTCGCTGGAGTTTTGTGGAGTTTCTTGTAACATGTTACAGTACTGATGCCCACTAACCGACACACACTTCTGGGTATGAAACCCAGACTGTACATGTTTCTAAAACTGAGGGAGGGTACTGGGGCGCCCCCAGGGCAGGATCAGAGAGCTGAGTCCATCCTGAGCTGTTTGAGGTTGTAGCAAAACCTAAAGATGGTGAAAGGCTCTGGACTTCACAAGGCTTGGTTTCAAATACACTCGTGTGTTCTCAGGAGCTCCTGACTCCAGCCTGACCGTGTTCTCAGTCAGACCCGTTAATGGTTCACCTTTGACCTTTTTAAACCAGATGTTGTGGTGCAGTGGGATGCTTCAGACAGGAGGTCAGTGTGTGAAAGGCAACAAACTGACTTAATTAACAAACACAAATGAGAGTCTGCAGATTGATGTTGTTTCCTACAATGGCACGCATCTTTTTTCTGATTAAGGAGGCAAAAAATGAGCTGGGAGTTCAACCTGTTCCATAGTTTGACGTGACTGTGACATCGTCCTGAATGCTCACCTGTCTCAGGCATGAAGGGCTCTGTCTTTATGTCCACTGGAATATAGTCGTACGGCATGAACTGCTGCAGCTGAGGACGAACAAGCAGAAACATCTTTAACAGAGCGTCGATCGATCGTCTTTACAGCTCAGACCTTTCAGTACCATCAGACTGTGCTGTCGGTGTAAAAGCACATGTTACAGTTGTGACGTATAAAGGCAGCGGGCCCAGTGTCGATCCCTGTGGAACACCTCCATCACACAGGAAGCGGCTCGTTCGTTGTGCCTGACTCTGTGGCTTACGATTGGTGGACATTCCAGACTCCAGTTGCCTAGGTAACCCTTGTAAAACAGTTTCAGGGGCTTCATAACGTTCCTGTGAATCATCGATTTATCGGCAAAACTGACACATCTCTGGTATCAAAATGATTGATCAGTTAAACGTGAATCATTAGCGCTGTAAACCCCCTCGCAGCCCCTCAGATTTCTGCTTTTTAACGAGTTTCAAACGAATCGGTTATTTCTTACCGTAACTGAAGCACTCTGTTCTGTAACTGCCTCTACTTGTTTTACACCTTTCTGCATGATTGCATTCAGCTGCACAGAATTCACTCATATAGAGAATGAAGAAGATTTTAAATGTCGTTTTTGGGATGCTTTACCAAATTTAAGCTTGTAAGTTGCACATTAATCCTGAGCCACGTCTACAGGAGCGACAACTGCTGCCGTCCTGATGAACGCACCGCGCTGAGCTCGTACTCCAGCAGCTAACCTGAAGCAGACACCCAGTGCAAACATCTGGAGCCTGTTTGGCTTGTGGTGGGCCTCCTCAGTTAATGAGAAGCAGGAACAACTTTATTCAAACGCGTTGTTGTTGCATCAAAGCGAAAACGAGCAGCAACCGACTGAAGCTCTGCGACGCTTCGTTGTGTCACCTGCACCTCTCGCCTGGTTAAATACAAAGCTGTGCTTCTTTGAATGAGAAGTGGCTTCCTCTTAAACTGGAAACGGTGTCATTGCTCCTGAGTCAACATCCAACACTGATCCGATCCTCGCGCACCGTATGAAAAGTTTTCTGAACTGGTTTTGTGTCGCTGCTTCCTGCTGAGGTCTCCACAGGTTTACAACAAAGAGCCCACCGCACGCTTTGATTTCAGGCTTTGATGTAAACGCGTCTCTTCTTTTAGACATCAAATAAAACTTCACAGATGTGCAGAAAACCTCTGAATCCACTCAGGATGATGTAATCAGAGGAGACCTGAAATCATTTCCACGTTCTCGTGTCAGAACGAACGGTTAGAGCGAGGCTCAGGCACGCTCGCTGATCAGCTGGATTAAAAACACACTTCCTGTAGTGGAGAGAATAAAGACAAATGTAGAGAAAGTACTTACGTCGTGCTCGTAGCCGCCGATGAACTGGGCTTCAGTCATCCTGCAGCACAAACAGAGACAGTCAGTGAGAAGCGTTGAGAAAGTCAGAGGCGTGTCGGAGGAACCATCGGCCGAGCCGAGTCGCTTTAAGCCCCCTCAGGCTGAAGCTGAAAGTCCCGAGAGGCGAACAAAGACACAAGAGCGCAGCAAAGCGATCCAAAGTTCAGCAGTTTCACTTTCACGCACTCAAACACTGCACGACCTCTCTCCTTCCCTCCTTCTTCTCTGCTGTTTGTCTCTAATCTCCCCCTCTCTCTCTGTCCCCTCCCCTTCCCGTATCTCGCTCTGCTTTCAGTCACTTCCTGGAAGTGGCTGAGCTGAGGAAAACCCCCAGAATCCCAGGCCTGCAGAGAGAGGAGGCGGGGCTACAGCTGCTGATGTCACTCTGCTGCTGCCGGTGAGGCAGACGAGGAAGAAGAGCAACAACAAACAAAAAGAAAAACAGAGATAAACATTCGAGCTGAAAAATAAAGCCAGAGAGTCGACATCCTGAGACAGTTAAAGTCTTTAAATAACACTCATGATGGTGTGAACGACTTCTACAGACACAGCTTCGAATGGAAGCAGCCGTGTGGAGCTTAAAGAGCAGTAAATAACTACAGCCGCACTCTCACAGCTTATTTCACCTCATCAGAGCGTCAACAGCTGATGAGGTCTGCAGCACAGTCACGAGAAACCGGCCCGACAGCGTTCAGCCGTCAGACCCCAGCAGTTTAACACCGAGACGAAGCAGCTGATTAAAGCTGAAGCCCAGCGTGAAGCTAGAACCAGCAGACAGGGACGAACCTGCAGAGGTTACAGCTGTGAACGGCGCTCTGTCACAGCCGGGCGTCCGGCTCCGCTCTGCTTCCTCTTTGCTCTCTTTTCTGTCTTTTGCTGGTTTCTTGTCCGACTTCCTGTCCCTCGTCTAACGCCTCTGACTCAAAACTGATGCGAAGCTCACTGCTCTCCCAGCTTCAACCCGCTGTGACGGGACAGCCCCTCTCAGCGCATCGACCAATCAGAGCGCTGTGCAGAGACAAACCCACAAAGGTAGAGTACGAGCGAGATGAGAGAAAACCCGAGGGGAAGTCTGCAGGAATCCACAGAGGTTATTTCTTTCATGTTTCCCTGAAACAGCTTCAGTCATTCGCTTGAATTAACCTGATGAAACATTTCTTCACCTGCAGCGTGAGAAGCACCGAACGCGCCAACCACTCAGACACAACACGATGCAGACACACAAGCAACAGCTGAGGATGCCCATGCGGCACACTTCATGTTTGTGACCTCGAGCAGACGTCCCAGGCTGCTTCCAGCTCCTTCAGCTTGTTTCCCGAAGCATCCGGGCGCTCTACAGCCGAAGAGCTTCAGTCATTCACCACAGAAGAACAGCTGACAGCAGCTGCAGGAATCTTTAAGACCTGCAGTTTAACTGATGTGTGTTATCTGGCTTCACGGACAGAGAGCTGGGTGTCATCAGCATAGCAGTAGAAATGTTTGCTATGATGATCCAGCCTGAGGGAAGCATGTATGATGTGAACAGAGGTGGTCCGAGCACTGACAGCCGCGCGCTCAGTTTGTGAAACTTTATCTTCAGATATCTCAGATATCTTCAGTTTGACTTTTGTGTAATACCGATTTGCACCAGCAGATGGTACAATGAGTCATCGTCACACACATTAATAACATCTGTATTTAAAAAACATGCCAGTGCAAACGTGATGCCACCTTCTTCGTTTGTGTGTATTTAACCAAACTGTGGATCCTGATTCG
The DNA here is from genome assembly GCF_018398535.1 of Haplochromis burtoni. Classification (NCBI taxonomy): domain Eukaryota; kingdom Metazoa; phylum Chordata; class Actinopteri; order Cichliformes; family Cichlidae; genus Haplochromis; species Haplochromis burtoni. The sequence continues at coordinate 464,214 of NW_024582720.1, forward strand.
TCTCACCAGTAAATAAAAACGCTGCAGGTTTGAATGGATCTGAAAGCTTCTTCCACCTGCTGATCAGAGCTTATTGATTACTGCACATTGTTCCTAGTTTAGTTTATTTGTGTCTTTTCTTTATTTTGTTTGATTCGTTCTTCTCGGGTCTTATTCACAGTTTGTGAGTCAGCTGTGAGCTGCACTGACCTTCATGAAACTTGTGCAGCTTGAATCTGGTTATGTTTGGTTTATGATGGTTATAAATAATCAGCCTGAGACGTTCGAGCTGCAGACTGAGTTTCTGCTATCGGCCTGACTGCCGCTCCTGATTCTGTCGCTGCATTTCTACCCCACACTGAAGCAACGAGCAAAGTGCTGCCTAACAAGTAAAAATAAGAATAATCATTTAATAAAGAAAGACAAGAGAAGATAAAAAGTAAAACAATGATAGAAAAACAGAAGCTGAACCCAGTCTGAAGCTGAGAATGATGATGAAGAGAAGGGTTTTCTTCAGTTTGAAGGCTGGTAATGAGGAAGACGATTCTGGAGTTTCACAACGCCCGGTCAGCAGTGCGAACCAATCAGCAGCTAGTAGGCGGACCTCAGTGAATGACACGTGATGTAGACGAACCCCGTAAAGCAGTTGGCGACAATATTTGAAATGTTTGTGTGCACGTCACCGGAAGCCAGTGCAACAATCAGAGGACGGGCCAATAATGGCCACGCCTCCGTGTCAGCAGCATTATGAACCCGCTGCAATCATTATATTAGACCTTTCTACCAGAAACAGACGGTTTAACTTCAGTTAAGTCTAAAGTATGCTGCTTTATCAACGTATTCGATACGTGAGCCAAATGAAAGAATCAAATATGACTCCAACATTACCTGATGTCAGGGCTCAAGATCTGAAGGAGGAGTTATGGAGAGTGCGACCAGCAGCTGATGAACGTCATGTAGGTTCAGAGGGTCATTAATGTGGCCCAAAAAAAATCATTGGACATCCTCTTCCCTCCCTGAAGGACCGGCACAGCACTGGCTGTCTCCAGAGGGCACGCAGCATCCTACAGGACTGCACACACCCAGGACACCGGGTGTTTAAGCTGCTGCCACTGCAGGAGTTTCAGGCTGCTGAGGTCCCGGACAAACAGACTCAAGGACAGCTTTTACAACAGGGCAACAGCCCTGATCAGTGCAAACAGCTGACCTGATTGGCTACCTCCCTGGACTTTTTTGGGGGGGGGGGTAACAACAACAATAATAATAATAATAATAATAATAATAAAAATGTGCAATAAAACATGCACTCATCCCTTTTATTTAGTTAAGTTACTGTGTTGTCCTGTTTGTGTTGTGTGTCGTACTGACACGGGACAGTTTCCAATTTCGTTGTACTGTTGTTCTAGGTATGACTGTGCAATGACAACAAAGAGTTACCAGTCAGAGCGTCATCAGCATAGAAATGATGCACAACATGTGGCAGCACATGCAGTGAAAAGACAAGTGGTCCCAGACCCGAACCCTGAGGTATGCCCCAGAGACAGTATCCGACAGTTCAGGAGATCCAGATCATGTGATCCACTGTATCAGAGCAGCATCACCACCGTCAACAACACATGCGATCATTAACAACAGACAAAAGAGCAGCTTCTGTGGAGCCAGGCTGAAAAACCTGCAGCTGCTGGAAAACCACATCCTCCAATACGTTAGAAGGAAAAGACGAAGAGCAGGACGAGGGTGGAGATCTACAGGTGGAGCGTTTCATGCTTACGTAGACCGTCCCTCAGACTCATAAACATTTCTAAATGTTAAAACAGATGAGACAGTGATTTACAGGCAGGAGGATTCGACCTGTCAGTAACATTAGTTAGTAAGAAACGCTCAAAGTGATGGATCAGAACGTTAGAGCCAATAAGAAACTGAAATGATCTCAAATCAGATCCAGATTATTAACAGAGCTTCTGTCATGAAAACAAACATCTTGTAACCGCCTCGAGTAGAGATTAAAACCTTAAAAGCTGAACTTTAACTTTTCCATTCAGATAAATCAGATTGTTTCCACCAGAGCAGAAATATTTATATAAATATATATATTTGAAAATTTGCGATAACAATATAACTGACGATATAATCGACACGAGACAAAATACTTTACAACTCCTCAACTTTATTAGTGCAAAACAAACATCAGTGTATTTCCACTGAAACAAGCAGCTGTTTTTTATCTGCATTAAAGTTATATAAACATGTAACAGTGCAAATTCCTCGCTGACAGTTTAACCAAAAGGCGTTTCCAGTGGAAACTGGCCGACATATCCTCAGCATAACCATGTAGAATATCCACAACACTTAAAGAGGTTATACACACACAATACGGTAATATTATGTTGAAGCACAGTACGTATCACTCCGCGAGGCTCCGCCTACAATAGCCGTAACGCTCCAACAATCCTAATCCAAACTTAAAAAGAGCGTATACACACACAATACGGTAATAGTGAGGCTCCTGCCTACGATAGCCGTAATGCTCCGACAATCCATCAAGCGGTGCGGCTTCGTAGCTCAGCAAAGTCGTACTGAAACGTCTGACAGATTTTTGAGCGCCGTGCACATAAAATCGTTTCCAGGTCAGTAAACACAACCAGAGTTCATACATAAGGCACACGGGGTTATAAGGGGCTCTGTCGACTTTCAGAAAATCAAAGGATGATTTTAAGTGCGCCGTATTTTCCAAACAACACGGTAATAACGACGGCCCGCTAGCATGCGCTACCAAAAATAGTGCTTTGTTGTGTATCTGACGGAGGAAAGCTAAACCAGTTCCACACCAGTGAAGCTGCAGCATTTTTACAAACCAGTTCAGGTTCATGGTTTCATTCAACGATCCACTTTCGCCCTCCTCATTCTGCGTCACCGCCATGTGCGTATGAAAACAAAGGAACTGCGCATGCGCGTTTTACCCATATTCTATCGCCATATTTCATTTTCTTATCGTTGCCCAACATCATACCGGTGTTACTGTGAACGGTGTGAGATGGCCCAGCACTAGTTTCCACACTGATAAACACATTTATGTTCTTTTTACTGCAGTGATACGAGTGTCTGAATCCACTATTGTTCTGTGATGAGAAGTTCAATGGAGGCGTGTAAAATCAGGAAATATTTGCCATGAGACAGAGAATATTCCCCACATATGAACTTCTAAATGTTACAGCAACAACGTCGTCTTTGCTGCCTGTTAGCAGAACAACTGCCAGAAGAACTTTAAATAAGCCAGGGTGTGTGTGGGCTTCACGGGGACACAAACGCTGCTCTTTTAGTTTCTCATCAAGGAAAAATGAACTAGAACGACTCGAATACACCTGTTATTATTCTCACTACAATATTATTATTTCCTGTTGTTATTATTATTATTGCATACATACACTGAGCTGATACAGGAGTGATGAAGAAAACCGACAGCGTCTAACGTGTATTTTTACCTGACAGGCGCAGACAGGGCATCACATATAATCCACATCTGAGGATGAGATGGTTTGTCAGTTTTATTTTCTTATTCTGACCTGTATTAAACTGGCCCCTGTTGTAAACATCAGGCGCTTCCTGCAGCTTGGCTCTGATTATGAGGAAGAGCAGCAACAAACTGAACGAATAAACCAACGTCAGTCTGCATCAGAGGTTCCCATCGCTTTCAGGTGAGAGCCATATAGAGTCAAACTTTCCGCTGTGCTGGGATGTTTTGTAGCAACCGCTGTTTCAGAAACAACCTCCATGCGCCTTAACGAGGTGTTAGTCATCAGCTGCTGGTTGTCACGGAAACACAAAACAGACTGAGGTCTCAGCTGGTCAGATGATTTATTTAATCTAAAACAGGCTGCTGTCGGCTTGGGACCGAAGCATCAGTCCATCCTCCGTCTCAAACAGGCTCCTGTCTCTTTAAAAACATACTTTTCTCTGATTGGGCAACTTGTGGAAGCCTGCAGAGGGGAACTACGTACCTACATGTGAGCTGTGCTGAATGATGATTTATGCAATCCACGACAGAAAGCATGACGCGCTTCAGAGCGGCGGTCTGTTGGCGGTTTAAAAATGATTTCTTTCCTGCAAATCAAGTCAGGGGCGAGGGGGTGGAGCCTACAGCCGGGGACGCAGACAGTACGCAGGTTTGAGTTCATTTCCTCAGGTGATCGAACACACCTGTCTGGAAACCCACGCAGACACGTGGAGGACAAACACGCCCGAGTGCACCAAGCGTGACGCCGTCACATTTTCACGACCTTTAACCTTTTGATTCATGTTTGTGTTTGCTCTCATTCATCAGCTCACGGTCGGTGTTTCACTGTCAGAGGGTAAAAAACTCGTTTGGAGGACCAATCACATCACTGCTCTTTATGTGTGTGTTTGTGTGTGCTGCATAAAGCGCTGTGAGTGCAGTCGGTGTAACATTGAAGTGAAGTCGTTCTGACTAAAAATGGTGAAAAGAACATGGACCCAAACGTCTTGGGTCGCAGCAGATGGCCCCGCCCCTCCCTGAGCCTGGATCTGCTGGAGGTTTCTTCCTGTTAAAAGGAAGTTTTTCCTTCCCACTGTCGCCAAAGTGCTGCTCATAGGGGGTCATATGATTGTTGGGGTTTTGTCTGTATGTATTATTGTAGGATCTACCTTACAATATAAAGCACCTTGAGGCGACTGTTATAAATAAAGTTGAATTGAATTAATATTACTAATAACAACAACAACAATAATAATAATAGTGCCATGACGATTTAAGACAAAACCCTGGCGCTGCAGCGAGCAGGACAGGAAGTGAGATACACAGCATGCTTTAACTTCAGTGCACAACATACAAAACAAAACAAAAATCACTTTTTGGAGCTTCAGGGCTTCCGTAGAAACCACAGAAACATTCCTGTGCGTCGCTGAGGTTTGAGCAACAGGATTCCATAACAAACAGGAAACGCATCACAGCACATTACAGGGTTAACAGCAGACGTACCGCAGGGCTCCTGCCATGGCTCAGCGCTGATGATGATGATGATGAGGAGGAGGAGGCGGCAGCTGACCTGTTCTTCCTCCTTCAGGGATTTTCCTGTGGATGGTAAGTGAAGGGTTAATGACACAGCTCGGTGCTGATGGAGTCACATCAGTGGGAATTTCCACCCTCCTCCTCCTCTGTGATGTTTGGGGACGATCAAGGAGCTCAGGCCCAACAGACAGTTAAAGGAGCAGTATGTCTGTGAGGAGCAGTCCGCCTTCACCACAGCCTCAGTTTCACAGGGTTAGCTTAGCACAAACACTGAGAACCAATGGAAACTGTTAGCCTAAAACCCAACAGGAGGAGGAGGAGCTCTGGAAAGGTCACATTTACATCTGCTTTCATGTGTTTTTGGAAAAATGTTTTTCAAAAGTTTTTCAAGCTACTCAGAAAAATTCATCTTTCAAAGAAAATGATGAATTTTTTTCAATGATTTGCAAACCAAACGAGGCGTTTAGGCGCCGTCAGAACTTTCTGTTCTACAAACAGACGAGGAAGACTTGCTGAAGCTTTGCTTCCTCCAAATACAGTTTTCTGAACCTTTGACTCTCGGACCTCGGCCTTATTTAAACTCTCCTCAGCTTCTTTAATCCGCTTTGATATTTTCACGTCTGTAAGGTAGAAATTCTCCTTTCATTCATTTTTCCAGAGCGGACAGAAAAGTCTCATTTTAACGTAGCACCATCAGCACCATCAGCACCACATCTGTGCTCGGCGAGCGTCACGTGATTGTTGGCTGCTGTCTGTTGTATATTTGTGAGTCTGTGAGCACCTTGAGGCGACTGCTGTTGTGTTTGGTGCTTTATAAATAAAACAGACAAGATGATTAAATATTGTGAACATCTGTGTCTAGAAAATTCTCTTTTGATCATATTTACAGTAATGAAGTCTGTGGATGTCATCAGAGCGCCTTAAAGGAAAACTTCAGGGTCAGAGTTCAGTGTCATAACGATGAATGTTCCCTAACCCTGCAGATGTCTGACTGCAGCACGGCTGTTTCACGGGTTCGTTTCGGGGAAATGTGCGAGCAGAGCCACACGCGTTGGATCCAACATGAACACCTGGATGGAGGTGATGCAGGTGTGGCGGAGCGCCTGGAGCCGCCTCGGGTCACACGGGGTAAAACGGCCGACGGCAGGGCTGGCGTGCAGCACGCTTCCTGTTAGAAAGGCCTTGTTTCCTCTGGAACTTCTTTCAGGTACATCTGAGCCGCAGGTGGGCCACACCGAGACCACCACACGCCACACTGGAAGTCCTCCTCACTCCGCGGCCCCTCGGCAGGCTCCGGAAACTGGCGAATCTGAGGGCTCGGTATGCGGTAAAGGATCATTTTGAACTGTGAAGCAGCTCAAGAACAAACCCCAGGAGCCGAGCACAGTGGCTATTTAACTGGATTCTTTGCGCCTGACAACAAACACGAGCCTGGATTATAGAAGCAGAACGAGCCAGTTTAAACATCACAGCGCAGCCTCAACACCTCCAACACCTCCACACTTCATCTGCATCAAACACAGCCAGCGCTGAAACGACCCAATAATCGATCATCAATAATCCTCAGTGATCGAGTAACAGCTGCTCACGTCACCCCGAATGTTTGTCACGCGAGAATGAGGCACATTGAAGTTCGGCTGTGGTGGAATCACCTGAGTTACAGGTGCGTGTCCAGCGCTCGGTTAATAATTTTATTGATCAGCAGTTTGACTTTAAATGAAGTTAAAGAAACGTTACCTGCGTGCAGCTCTCAAGGTTCACTTCAGTCTGGAAACTCCAAACTGGATTCAGCAACAAGACCAAGATCACAACCCCGAGGTCACGTCCTGCTCCCGATTTTCAAAATAAAGGTAAGAACCCTGCACCTCTGATGTGAAGCGAACAGGAGAGAAATCAGTGTGAAAAACATTCAAACGAGAAGAGAAAAAAACAACAAAAAAGGAGGACAATAAAACAATAACAGTCGCAAAAAATATTCAGGAAAATTAAAAAACAGCATTTCAAATGTTTTTTTAATTTATATATCAAAAATTCATATTATCTTAATTTTTATTTATTTCCTCTGAACTCATCGACTGTAATACATTCAGTTCAGAGATATCACTATTTCATTTGAATTTTTAGATTTTATGTTTATTTAAAATTCTCCAGATAATTTTATACAAATTATTCAAATAATTAATTTAAGGAAAAAGCGAAAAGATACAAACAGAAAAATTAGAAATATAAACAAAAAAAGAAGCTTTTAAGCTTTGTATAAAAAAAATTAAACTAAATTATATTTAACTATTTCACTATCCTTTCAAAATGTGCGGTAAAATGATGCTTTTGTTTTGATAATCAGGAAGTCATGTCCCGCCCACCGCAACAAACTTGACTTAGGTCAGCTCGGTTGTCATGGTGACCGCAGGCAGGCAGTCAGATTGGAAAGCCCCAGAGCTGAAGGGGAATTCCGGCACCACGTGGCAAACTCTACCTACTGATTGGTGGATGGTAAAGGGGAGCCACGCCCACCCAGGCAGAAAAACAAGAAAAAGAAAACAAAAAGAAAACTTGTTTTTTAAAAAACGGATCAAGTTAAAAACTTTACAAAAATAGTAAAAACAAATGAATGATCATAAAGAGAAAAATACAAAAACACGAAAAATATTACATATATTGTTTTACTGCTCCTATACAGCTGTGTGTGTGTGTGTGTGTGTGTGTGTGCGTGATTGCACTCAGGTGTTATTACGTTCACAGCACTGTGGCATGAGCTGAGCCGGCCTGTGCAGGTCACAGTCGGGGAAGTACCCTCTTGTGTATCTATGAAATCACTGATTCGTCAGATGAGTCGTGAGCGTCATCGCTCATCAGCTCAGGCTGAAAACGGTGCGGAGGGAGGTGCACGCTGTTCCCCGCTCTCCACCTGGATCCACCAAACATGAATGCAGGTAAACGTCTCAGGTGTTTCTGCACCTGCAGCGAGTGCTGACGTCATGCTCAGCCGATGAACCAATCAGATTCTGTCTTCAGCTCGTTCATCATACCCGTGTCCATCCTTCAGATAGTTTTTGCTGTACTTCAGCAGGTAAACTTTATTTAGACAACACTGTCAGGACCATGAACAGCAGCCAGTGATGCAACACTGCCACCTTCAGGTCAAGCTGTGAGACGCCACCTGCACGTCCACAGATGTCAGTCACAGCAGGGAGCAGAGGTCGTGCTGCGACAGCGCCCCCTGCTGGCTCCCCTGCAGCACTCCTTCGCACAGCTTACATTTTACGACCCAACGTCCTCATTTATTGACTTTTGGTGGTCAGAGTGACTCATTCTTCCTCTTCTGCATCATAAAGTTGATTTGATTTTTATTGTTTGTGTTTATCAGCATGTAAACAAACGTCTGTAACGAGCCAACATGTGCACACGAGCTCACTGCAGTGTGTGACGACCAGCTCTACACATCAAACACTTTGATAACATTGTTTTCATATTAACCTGCAGGTTTGCCTTACAGCACAGGGTCCATCCAGCTTTTCAAAATGATTTGGCAACATGCAAAAAAACTGGAAACAAAACAAACTTTAGAGATTTTATTTTGACACTAATACAAATGAAACTTTTTTTTTTGCATTTTTTAAATGATCATTTTCCAACTCGACCTACGGCCAGATCGGACCCTGCACCTCTTTTGTTCTTAAATATAAATTGTATTTGCACTGAAACAAAACGCTGTTAGCTGGAGACTGAACAATAAAGCTTGATTTAAAAAAAACGAAACACATTCAGGCGTCACTTTGTTTGGATTTTATTTCTCTTTAACATAAAAACTCAGAGTCCACAGAAGGAACAAGTGTTTGACCCCGAGAGGCGAGGCTGCCAGGGGGCGCTGTGACGGCGAGGTCGCAGGGAACTGTCTGTGTTTGCATAGTTTGTAGTTTTCTTACAGCAGGTTTCTGATTTTTCAAACATTTCAAAGAAGAAGAAACAACTTTTGGTTGTGGTCATTATCAGAAAATAAAAACTAAAGCTGGAATGAAACAGACGTCCTGACTGAACGGCACTTTATCGGTGCAGCAGATTTCCTCTCATTTAACAAAAACAAACTTTTGTGAAACTTCAAATTTTTGAATAAATTTTGGGTTTTTTTTAAAGTGAAACAAACTTTCTGCAGCTAAAGATGAAATCTTCTAAATTAATCTACAGATTTCAAACAGTGAAAAATAAATATGGGCTCTTTGGTCGAGTTTTTCCTGACCTGAATGTTTTGGGTCTGGAGCTCCGGCGGCTGGACTGATGATAAGATGATGAAGTTTTCTCTGCTGTAAACGTCTGCATTCAATTGGATGTTTTTTAAAATTTCAGCGATGGCTGTAAACGAGTTATTGCTCTTAATAAAGTGACTGTAGGCAGAAGAACATTAAAGCGACAGTCCTGAGGCACATGCGCACGGCGTCACAGTAGAAGAAGAAAAGCACGACACGGTCAGAAGTATGTGGACACCCACAACGAACTGATCTGGGATCAGTGTTTGCAGCAGCAGACGTTCCCTCCACGATACGAACCGGGCCCGTTAACGGAGCCTGAGGGAGGCGACCTACAGACCACAGAGTTCAGCCTCGTTTCAAGTTTTTAACCTTTCGAAAGATAGAAAAAGATTCATTTAATCCTGAAGTTATAATCTCACAGGTCTGATCTGTGTGTGATCTCTGTGACAGCACTGATCCAGCGTTCCCACAGAGCGCCGGCACTTTCCCCACAGTTACAGAAATGAGAAAAAGGAAATCATCTCAAGTGTGCCAACAGAAATGTCCCGCTGCACGTCTTCAGGTTTATTCAGTGATTGCACCTTTTTCTAATCATGCGTGTTAAACCGACACTTCAGCTCAGTTTGTTCATGATTCAACCCGAAAATATTAATAAAACAATAAAAATGAAAAAACAAATATTGTTTTTTCCTGAAGCTCGTTTTATGACTCGTCTACTCGAGGCTTTCGGGACCGCGACACTCCAGAGCAAGGAATCGTTTCATCTGAAAGGCTCCGCCCACATCATCTGTGGGGTGTCCACATACTTTTGGTCAGTGAGCTCAGATAATTTGTCATTTCTGTGCAGCAAGCAGCGATTCAGGTGAGCGACCGTGGCGTTAAAGCTGCCGACCGCAAGTTTCTTTGGTTTTTTAAAGTTTAAATTCAAAGAAGGACACAGACACGAGGAGGAGGAGGAGGAGGAGGAGCGACTGCACCAAGACGAAGAATCCCAGAGAAATTCAAACACACGTGGAAACTAAACTCAGGTAGGACAGACAGACGGACGGACGGACAGGTGGATGGAGGCGGGTCTATGTGATGATGAGGCCGGCCTCGCTGTAAACCTTGAACACCTTCTCGATGGCGTTGACGTACGCCGCCGTCCGCAGGTCCAAACCCAGGTCGTACTTGTTGGCTGTTCTCATGATTTGCTGCATCGGAGAAGAGACAGGAAGTGACTCAAACACGTTTGTTTCATGAAATCAAATATTACAGACTTATCAGCGAGCACGCGACGCATGATTTATCATCCATGTGTTCATCAGGGTGAGGGGTAGATTTATTCTAATAACCCCGACACTGCGTTTAAACTGTGCTGTCTCGTGTCATAAACGATCCGTCAGGAGTTCCTGGCGATGTGCTCACTTCCCTTTCCCCCCTCGGTGGGAGGAAGCGTGTAGCCGCCAACGCTGTCACGTTCAGATTTCTTCAGAAGGAAGCACGGGAGGAATATCTGTCGTTCCAAAGATTTCATTTGCTTTGACAGTGGAAATGACAAAAGTTACAGCTTCTGTTTAGCTTTTGTGTCACCGTAGAAACGAACCAACAAAATCAGGTCAGGGTCACGCCCTTCGGGGAGGTGTGGTCTCTGAGGGCGCTAACTATAATAAATAAAAATACACGTACATCTGCATTTATTCTGACGTACTCTTCATAACAGTCGGGTTATGATCCAGGTGTTTGCAGATGTGAGATGTGAAAGTTTAATGTAACCTTTGGGTCGTCTGATCACGCGCGTTAAACCTAAACTGGGATCAACGGATGAAGTCGCTCATCATCATCGTGTACATTTATCTCAGTTCCACATCGACTGTGACAATAACGATTCTCTGTCATCATCTGCGTTATCGCTTATTTTGAGTCATAAACTGGTCGCGGTGACGTTGTATGACTTTCCCTTCGTGCGGCGCTGCAGGTTTGGCGTGCTTACCCGGGCAGAGCGCTCCATGGTGTAGGCCAGACCCGAGTGAACGATGTCCTTCTCAGACGCTCCCTGAAACCACAGAGTGGAGCTTACACGCCTGAGGAAAAGGAGGAGACAGTACTCGAGTACTACGAGTATGTGTGTACTCACGGCGATCCGAGCCTGGAACTCAGAGGTGGGGACGACGGGGACGGAGCCGCCGTGTTTGCCGAACTTCCTCTCCAGACTCTCCTGGACCGACACTGCAGGGAGACGAGAGCGTTACTGACAACAAAGATCAGAGCGTTGGTGGGAGGCTTTGAGTGGATGCTCAGACTCACTCAGCAGGTGATAGTTGGAGTCTCGCTCGTATTTGAAGGTGAGTCGCCCGTAACTGACGTGGTTCAGGTTCTTCAACCACTCGAAGTAGGAAACCGTCACACCGCCAGCGTTCAGGTACATGTCCTGACCCACGAGAGGAGAAGAGAGAGGGGATAACACAGACGTCTCGTTTACTTCAGTCTGAGACTAATTAACCTTTGACAAAGGTCACGAGCGTTTGCGTCCACTGACCGGGATCACCAGGATGTTTCTCTCCAGGAAGATCTGGTCAGCTTCAGGTGTAGTCGGCCCGTTGGCTCCCTCTGCGATGATCTGAAGGTACCACAGACTCCAGGTCAGTTTACTGATGGAAACCCACAAACGGTTTCCCAGGACGGACATTTTTAGCGCTATTTATTTAGATTACTTGAATTTATCTGAAATGTTTACGGCTTCCAGCCTCTGGACCGGCACTGTTCCTCATGTGTGCATGAGACACAGCGGTATACAGGGGTGCATGTGGAGTTCCTCCATCATTGGCCCACTGGATTTTAATATAACGTTCATCTCCAGCTTTAAGGATGTTTCCCAGCAGCTGTTTCCAAACAGTCAGAAAATCCAACAACGACTATTTTTAAATCAAAAGTCTTGTTTCCTCAACTTCTGTTTGTTTCTCTTTATAATTTTCTGCTTTTTGTACTTTTTAAAGGTTTTTATTTACTTTTATTTGTAGGTTTTATTTATGTAAAGCACTTTTTTCTCTTCACATCTGAGAACATTCACTCCTTTAAATTCATACATACGCAGTATATTTATAATCTACTAAACCTTGTTTTCTGTATAAGTTTGTGGGTTTCTTCCTTCTATGAATTCTGCTTCTTGCATGAAGGATTTTGTTTTCCTGCCAGTGCCGTTATTCCCGAGAGTCGGAATAATTTGTGACTAAAGACTGAATTAAATATTGCGTGCATGAGTTATCGTCGCACGTATACGTGATGAGCTGATCTGGTAACCGTGGCACCTTGGCCTTGATCTTGTGGGCGTTGCTTTTGGTCAGCTGTTTCTCGCTGGCGGCGGGGATCAGGATGTCGCAGTCGGCCTCGAGGATGCTTCCTTCGTATGGCGTCGAGTCCGGGAAACCCACGATGGTCCCGTTGGCCTGGAAACGACAAACCGTTCAAACTGATGAAAACAGCAGCTGCTTCACACGAATCATAAAACAAACCAGCTGGACTGTTAGTACACTGCAGTGACACAGTACTGCCAGCAGGTGGCACACTGCTCCTGTTTCTGTGTACCCACCAGTTTGTAGTCCTCCAGCTCTTTGGGGTTGATGCCTTCGGGGTTCCAGATGCTTCCGTCCAATTCTCCGACTCCGACGCACCTCGCTCCAAAGCGGTGAAGGTAGCGCATGCTGTGAAGCCCCACGTTACCGAAGCCCTGCAGGCAGAGCAGAGGGCGCATTAACCCATGTGTCTGCTTCACTGTCAGAAATCACACAGCGTTCTCCTGAATAGGAAACTGCACACTTTTATGTAGAGTTATTAGAAGCCGGGTCAGCCATTTGGTGGACAGACACAGCACTGGTTTTAGACTGGGCACCAGCACTGTATGGGTAGAAAAAATAAGTAACTCAGATTCTGTGACAGTCTAAAGTGGCTGCATTACTGTGGCGAGGATCCAGACACTCATCCATCTCTATCCAAGTCATTCAGGCCCTTTGAGGGAAAATGTTCCAGTGTGTTCAACCAAAGTCAGTGCCAGAAGATAAAAACAGGAAACGCGCTCACAAAACTTCAGGGAAAAGCTGATAGCTTCAGTTTGCCCTCTGACCTCACTTGGTCCTGAGGCGGTGACGTAGAGGAGCACCACCTTCAGGGGTAAACGTGGAGGTGCGTCTGTAATCTCGACTGAAGTCCTCGGCGGTTGTTCTGTGACTTTAGTGGTTGAGTTTTCGCAGCAGCAGATGTTGTGGGCACGACGTCGCTGTATCTGCTCAGGTCAGCGTCGTCTCCTCGTGGTCCTTCTGCGTCTTAGTCGCTGGATGATTTGCCTTTTGAAAAAACCTAAACATCATCAGCACAGAGGACGGGCGGAGCCTCCTCCCTGCTCTCCAGCAACACTTGTGCTGAACGTCATGAAGTCATCCTAAGGTCTCTTTGTTGCGGTCGCCTGTTGATTAAATGAAAACATGCGGCTGGACATGAGTCAGCTGAGGGGGGAAGGATGGAAGAAGTGACGAGGAGGAAGAAAAGTTTTTCTCATTTGTTCTTCATAAATGGATCCAGACCGAGCCGTCTGCTCACACTGTAAATAAAAGATGGACACGGACAGCTGGAGATCCTGTTACTCCTCCTCGATGTCCCCGTCTGAGGTGCAGTTGCTGCAGAGTGATGTAAATTATCCACAGCCGAGTCAGTGTGGTCAGAGCAGGCAGCTACATGCACATCTGCACGTTGCCTCATGTTCGCCGTCTGATGATGAGAGTTACATCACTCGGACCCGAACGGATGAGGAAACGTCACTTAGGCTTAATCTGCTCATCATTTATAACATGAGCAACGCTTCTTCACATCGGCCCACTCCTGCAGACGTCCCTCAGCTCTTCTGTGAGAACTTTACAAGGAGGTTTCGGGCTCGTGGTCATCGTGCTGCGTTCACTGTTCATCCTGCTTTTAAACGAAGTGTGAGAAACTCGTCAGAACGCTGCAGACGTTCTGTTGTGGCGGAGCATACCTGGATGACGAAGGTCTTGTCCTGGAACCCGGGGTACATCCCGAGCTGGCTCATGTATGACGCCTCGTTGATGAAGTTCTCGATGCCGTGGAAGACTCCCCGGCCGGTGGCGGAGATGCGGCCGTGAATTCCTCCCTGACTGATGGGCTTCCCGGTGACGCAGGCGTGGGCGTTGATGTCCTGAACATGGACGACACGCCGAGGTCAAAAACAAAAACAACAGCCTAATTCCAAAATAACACATGACTATACCGCTCTACCACGATAGCGCTTGTTGATTGTGTCATCAAGCTGCGCCTGTTTCTGCTTGAAAGCATGGCAGCGGCTGCAGCAATAACATCTGCAAATTATGGCGGCGACAGTAAAAGCAAAGAGACGAAGCACTTTTGAAATATGGGGAAAGCCAAAAACTGCGCTTCCTTCACCTCCCTATCATTGATTCACTAATGCTGTATTCTCTGGCAGCTGCTGTATTCCCATGCAGCAGTATATGAATGACTAACCTCGTACTGTGGATGAATAATCTCAGTTGTTCTCCTGACTGAAGTTTGGTCCGTGTATAGCATCCTGCCATGCGATTACATTTGTCTCTAACCATCAGGAACCCTCACGTTAACTTTTATCGAGTGGAAAAAAAGTTAGCTTCATCCTCCAGCTTCTCTGTGTTTATGCTAACATAGCTGTGTCGCTAGCAATCACGTAGCACATCATTATATAGCAGCTAGCACAACTTCAGTAACCCTGCAAACGTCACTGCTGTTTAGTTTCCTGTCTTCATTTATGCTGGAAGTGATAGCAGAGCTGTACGTTTGAATTTTTCAGAAATCTCACAGTCAGAACATGCTATGTCATGTTTAGCTAACTAGCGAGCTAACGTCCTGCTAACTTCTAACTCCGTTAAATGTAATAACTTCTGTTTTCATGGATGCCTGGATGCTAAACTTCATTGTTACACCTGGTAAAGCAGCAACGCTGATCGTTTTATTAAAGATGAAAGAATTTAGACAGTTTTTAACTCTCAGTGTTCGTTTGACTTTGGGACCTGAATCTGATGGAGTTTAGGACCCAGATCACTCCGCGAGGCGGCAGCCGTAATGCTCCAACAACCCATCAGGTGGTGCGGCTTCGTAGCTTAGCAAAGTCATACTAAAACATTTTTGACAGATTGCTGAGCGCCGTGTAGCACAGAAAATCTGTTCGAGGTCAGTAAGCACAACCAGAATTCATACATAAGGCACACTGCCGATTTTTGAGAAAATTAAAGGATTTTAAGTCCTTATAGTGTGGGAAATACGTTATAAAGAAGAACAAACTATATCGTGATACATATCGTTACCGCACATGATTCAAATTATACCGCGATATGGATTTTAGGCCATATCGCCCAGCCCTAACGTGTAATCATACGCATTTGGACGTCACGTCTTTTTTGCTGGGTCAGTACTCACATTGTGTCCCATGACGGTGGCGAAGGTGTCGGCGATCCAGGACATCTCGCGCTCCCCGGTGCTCATATCCGGAGCAGGAACGTCGATGCCGGGCCCTGCAAGAGCGCATCGGTTCAGGGAGGACGCGAAGTGAAAATTAGCCCACGTCAGCTGACTCTGTCTGAACTTCCTGTCAGTAAGCTTTAAGCCACTTGCAAGCCACTCTGCAGCCCACCTCCTGCTCTAACTGCTGCTCTGAGAGCCGCACCACCTTCAGTGGAGCTGACAGGTGTGACATCGCTGTGTGACATCACTCACCGATGAAGCCCTTCTTGGCGAGCTCGATGGTAAACCTTCGGGTTATCTTCTCCAGCTCGTTGTCCTGAAAACACAATTTTAAAAAAATACACATACTTTTATTTTGATGCATTTCACCTTTCAGCGGTGCTGGCTGGAGTACACACCCCAGTCTGACCCCAGTTAAACACAGCAGGCACTTTGATAGGACAGCACGAGTGCACGCCCACATTTGTCTGGTCTGTGTCTGACGAGGGAAACCAAAGAGCAGCAACTGGGAACATGAAGGAAAGTCCCCACTTCCACACGCTACGTGTTGCAGTGTGATCAAAGGGAAATGCTTGGCGTGATTCTTGTGATCCTCCACTTTATTTTTCCATTGCGGCATTTTGTAGGCGGTCCCTGAGCGCTGTGGTCACGACGGGTTTGAGTGAAAATGAGCTCTCTGCGTTAATGACCCGAGGAAGCTTCTGCTGATGTTCTGATATGGTTCCTCACGGGTTTGTCATAATTGGTCGTCACCGCGAGTGGCAGTTTTAAACCAGCTGCAGGATCCGTGTCTCCGGGGGGGTTGAACCAGCAACCTTCAGGCGAACAACAGCATAAACCACTACATTAAGAGGCCCTCAGGCATCTCTGGAGTTTATTTCTTATGTAACCATGAAAGTGAAGCGATGCAAACATCCGTATGTTACAGTAAATATGGCGTCCTGTAACTGCGCTTTAATTTTTGTTTAAACGATCATTCTGTCTTTACACAAAGGAGGAAACACGATAATCAAGCAAAACGAACTCGTGTGATTTTTCTTGTGGTATAAATCAAACGCAATCAAAGTCTGACCTAGCGCTCGGCAGGACAAGAACAGCTCTACTTTTAACATTTCATCATGTCTGTCCGTCCATTTCCTGTATTTCTCTCATATCAAGAGGTCAGAGGTCAGCAGTCCTCCCAGTTATGCTCGTGTCAGCTGATCGATGTTTTCCAGCAGAGAAAGCAGCAAAGAGCAAAGGTCGAGCAAACATTTAGAGAGGGAGGGGGTGGCAGAGGGCCCTGACATCAATGTGGGGAGAAAGTCACGAGTCATCACGTTTCAGAGTGAATCCCGGCGTCTCTCTGCCAGCTGATGGCTCAGCGTTTCCGCTCAGGTCGGAACGTTTACTGTAAAACAGCAGACAGCTGCTCCGGGTTCTCCATCTACAGCCGTGGAACCATTACAAACAACAAGCTGATGAGCGGGGCCGACTGCAGCATCGTGGGAAGAACACTTGCACACTCGCGCTTCGTTCACTTACCACAAGACATTAGGTTTCCATGGCAACACAATCGCCCCAATAATCCTATTTCCAGTTTAGTTCGAGGCCGAGCGCTGATCAAGAAATAAAACCACAAGGATCACCGAGGAGGGCCGGCCGGCGTGGAAGCGTCGCACTTACCGAGTACTTCTTCGGGTTGATCTTCACGCCGGCTTTGGCTCCACCAAAAGGCACATCTGGAAACAAAGTCACTTTAGTTCACAAGGCAACAAGCAGCAGATTCACTCAAACACAGCAGAGGGCGACGGGGTGCTGGGTTCAGTGTGTCCTCACCTACGACGGCACATTTGTAGGTCATCAGCGAGGCCAGAGCTTTCACCTCGTCCACAGACACCTCTGTGCTGTAACGGATACCTGCAACAGACACACGCCGTTATTTCACGAGACTTTCAATGGTTAAAGTTCACCATCTGTGCCAGCCCACCTGCACTACCTGCTTTGCCCACCAGGAGGCCTCTGCCCACATTTGGGTAACGTTCCGTCCATAATGGAAGTGTGTTTGAGCTTTAAGGTGGACGTGCAGCTATGTGAACATTTATAAAGGTGGCCTGAGCCGCTGAGGCGAGCGCTCAAAGTGGAGGGAGGTCAGCGTGGAAGCGGGCCAGCAGCTCTCACGCATCACTGCAAACACAGGCTGCAGGGACAAAATGGCTGCGCTCGGAGGCGAGTGGGAAGGAAAACAAAAACACATGGAGGCAGGTTGAAATGTGAAAGCAGCGGCGGGAGGAAGTGACAACATGATGGATGAGGAGACAAAAGCAGAGAAGGAAGACGGAGAAATGCAGAAGTGAGAAGGACGCGTGGAGGAGGAAGCAGAGAAACTCGGTGTGACTCAGAGCGGGTGTGGCCACCTCGCCTCAGACACACGCTGCTTTATAGGAAAACCACCACACCCTCCACCTGCTCCACCACGTCTCTTTATTCGCACACAACACTGGATGTGATGAGTAAAAGCTGTAAGCTGGACTCGCTGAAGGACCTGCAGACACACAGCTGACGACACAGCAGCAGACAAGAGTCACGGGAAAGACCGCTGTGACCAAACCACCAGCACACCACAACTCCCAGTCTACTGAGTAAAACACGTCTGTGGCTCGTACAGCGCCTCTTCTTACCGTCAGCAAAGCTCTTTGGGACAAACAAATGCCAATAAATAGAAATAAAACCAACCCTCTGTCATCCCAGCAATCAACTCCAACTGCAGACTGTATATCAAAGATGGACAATGCCATCATAAAGGCCACCGTGGAGTGGAGTCACCAGCGAATGACGGGTGAACAGGAATAAAAAGCCTTTTGTGGCCTCTTAATGGAGCCCTGTATTCCCCCTCAATCACTGATGAGCAGGAGTCAATTACATATAAGATTAATAACCCAAAGCTCATATACAATGGGGGCGATCGTGGCTCAAGAGTTGGGAGTTCGTCTTGTAATCGTAAGGTTGCCGGGTCGAGCCCCGGCTCAGACGGCCTCGCTCGTTGTGTCCTTGGGCAAGACACTTCACCTACCGCCTACTGGTGATGGCCAGAGGGGCCGATGGCGCGGTATGGCAGCCTCGCCTCTGTCAGTCTGCCCCAGGGCAGCTGTGGCTACACCTGTAGCTGCCTCCACCAGTGTGTGAATGTGAGAGTGACTGAATAGTGGAATTGTAAAGCACTTTGAGGGCCTCGAAAAGCGCTTTATAAATGCAATCCATCATTATTATTATTACAAATATCATTAATGCAATAATACTAATGACATCAGGTTAAACAGTCTGTGAGGAGCGTTTGCAGCATCTTGTTGAATCCAGAAGACTTGAATATTAGCAAGATGTGATAATAAAGTGTCCGGAGACTGTATGTTCATCACGTCCATCATGTGAGTGAATTTGAAACATTATAAGTTTAACTGATTAAATTATGTGCCGAAGACGTGAATAAATCCTGAGTAATTAATCTGACCGGCTCTGTGATTTCAGAGCGAAGCAGCATCATGTGATCGTTCAGGTTCCTGCGAGTCTTCGGGGAGCTGCGGGAACGCTGAGGACAGTGAAAGGTGGAGGGGTCCATGACGACAGCTGAGGCGGGTGTGAAAAAGCTCTGAGCTGATTGGACAGCTCAGGTCTCTGTTTGTTTGGTGGTTCAGGTCACATGAACGCATTAAACAGGCTCTCTGTGTTCTCATAAACCGTCTAACTACAATCTACCTGAGGGGAACATTTCCTAATAATCACTTCCCTCCTTTCTATGAACTTCTGTCCAAGCTCCGCCCCCTGGAGGCCGCTGACGGCTTGCGGTCGTTTACTCGGCTGGATTTTTTCCAGGAAACCTTCACTGGGCGGCTCGAGGCTCAAACTGGCACCAATTTGTCAGCAGAAACATGAGCCGAGTAAATCTGTAATAGCAGGAAAAGCTCAGGTCTGTGTGTGACCGGAGCCAGCAGGCACGGCCTCACAGTGGAAACCCCAGTAAAACCAGCGTTTCCACTGTGAGGCTGGGGTGTGAGCTCAGAGCAGGACAGTTTCTGTCCAGCACACAGGAGGAAACTGGCCACCAGAGACAGTGTGTGGGTGGATTAAGGTGCAGCTCAGGCAATAACCTGACACCCCGTCAGCGTCATGAGCTGACATGTTAAAGAGTGAGTGCGGCTCAGGCTGAGGTGTGTCACAGCAAGTCTGCATTCAAAGTCACTCAAAGCAGCTTCGAATCCTCTGCTGCGCCATCGTATCTGCTCAAGTCTCCAAACGTGGTCTTTCGTGCTCGGAATAAACCGAGCATTTCGTTCACGACACCTCCACCTGTCGGACCACTGTGACCCCCGTCTCCACATGTACTGCAGAGTCTGAACCTCGGACCAAACAGAGTGATGGCACAGAGCTCAGAACAAAAACACGGCGCCCTGAGCTCGAACCGGACTGACAACATTCCTGCCTGAGGCGGAAACGTCAGCACCAGGAGACAACGCTCCTTTCAGCATGTACATACACGTCACACACACAGATCCTGTCCAGCAGCTTTTGCAGTCAGAGCTGTGATCTGCAGCAGGCAGTGGACCCGCTACAGGCCAGAACAGAACAGGGCCACATCCCACAGGGGTCATGGCTCAGCAAGCCCCAGACATGCACACACATGCAGCATTCACGCCTCACGCTCGCCCACCCCAGCTCTTTTACTACAGCTCTTTTACAGTGCAATATTTGCATTATTGTTCATTGCTGTTTGCTTGACATAGTTATTGGTTTAACCGAGCTATCTTTGAACGTTCACACAGGAAATCCCTGCTTTGGGGATGCATGCACATTAATTAGTGAGAGGAGAGTAAAATCCTAAAGTGGCTGTCTCACTGGACGAAAGCTTCCTCGGGCTGGTGTGAATAACATTTCCTGCACATCTGATTTTAGTTTCTTTGCGCATGCACAATGTGGTTTTAGCTGGTTAAAAGACGGGAGTCTAGTTTTAAATCACAGTAAAAGCACAAAAATCGAGTCTGTCTGAATCAGGCTGCTTTCAAACCCTTTACATTCATTTTTCATGTGGGTTCAAATCGTGTCACGCCGGCTCTGCGCGAACGTCGCTTCACGTTGTTGAGTGAAACTTTTTTCAGCGGTGCTAACAGCGGGCGCGGGAGACTCACCTCCCTTGCAGGGCGTCCGGTGCTGGCTGTGCTGAGCCCGGTAGCCCTCGATCACCTCCCACTCCCCGCTGTCTCTCTTGATGGGGAAGCTGACGCTCAGGACGTGGTTGCACGGCTTGATGATCCGCAGGATCCCGCGAACCCGGCTCCTCTTCTGCTCGGCAGTCTCTCGAGTCTTCAGGTCTTCCACCAGCTTGTCCTCCACGATAGCGGCGCCCTTATCGAAGAAGCCCTCTACCATAGTGAAGAAGTTCGGGTCGTCGGCCGGATCTACGGCCTGGCTGTAGCCGCGGTGCCGCAGCAGGGACGCGGACGCCGGCAGAACAGAGTCAGCAGCGGCGGCGGGGTACCCCGAGACCAGGACGCCGCCCGCTCCCCGGGTGAGTAGCTCTCCGAAGTACCGGTACATTTTCACGGTTTGTAGAAGTTCGCTGTCCCAGGGAGGTGAGACGAGACCGCGGGGAAGACGAGGAAATGGAGCCGCGTAAACACAGAGCTGTACCGCAGCAGCGGCTCCTCCTTCCCGCCGCCCCTTCCTGTCAAGCTACACCGCCGCGTGCGGCGCCGGGCAAGACGTGCGGCTCAATTTCATACACAAAAACCCGCACGAGACTGTAACGGCAGCACCGGGAAGGAGGCACGTAGCTTAGCTTATCGTTAGCTTTTGGCAACACCCGGAAAAGTCGTTAAAACTGAACAACTTATTAAATAAAGTGCAGAGAAGCACACGGAGAGGACCAAATACCGCTCTAAAACGGAAGCATCCACCCAAAAATGGACATTTTGATGGTATTTAACACGTTTAGAGTTAATGTGTGGCGGTTTAAGCTAGCATCGCCACAGTTTTGCATATCCGGTCGTCTGGACTCAACTTTGCAAATAAAAGCCCAACGTTCACTGCAGATTTTCAGCCATTTTCTCCTGATACAGTGGTCCCTCGTTTATCGCGGGTGTTACGTTCCAAAAATAACCCGCGAAGTAGCCAACTTTATTTTTTTAAATTATTATAGGTGTTTTAAGGCTGTAAAACCCCTCACTACAAGCTTTGTACACTTTTCTCAGATACACATGAACTTTTTCACACTTTGTCCTCTTGTTTAAACACTCAAACTTCAAAACTTCATAGAAAAAAAGTCCAGTATTATAGAGTGAAACCAAAGGCACCCGCGGTTGCCTTTGAGGGTGCAAAACGACATTGTTTGTGTTTGTTGGGGAGAAAACTTAAAAACACACAGTCCAGCACTTCAGAGTTACACTGTAGGATCGAAGAGTTCTATACATTTGACAAGCTGAACGCATTGTGTACGGTACAGGAGACAGGGATTGATTGACAGTGGTCTACAGTCGATCAGGACGCAGAACACAATGCGCTGTAAAAAACAAACAAACAAAAAACCCAGCATGCAAAATTGCACAAAAAACGTATGTGAAAGTGCAGAAGTGCGAGCAGTACATTCAGTCCAGCGCTCCCCAACATAGGGGTCAGGCTCCTGCTAAAGGTCGCCAGCTAAATCTGTTGGGTCGTCACACTTTTTCTGTTCAGATTTTCTGACCTTTCTGCAGCTCACAGACACTTCTTTGAAAACAAGTCCAGAGTAGAAATGTCTGCGTTTTACTCTAACTTCAGTTTGAGCATCGATTTAAAAAACATCGAAGAGAAATTAAAGCAAAATCCACAGAACCAAAACGGTGAAAAGTGAAAGTGATGGATGTTTGCATGTGGCCAACAGGTCACTCACGAACTTTTTGTTCACGAGCTCAGGTTTGACCGTGTCTACACGCTCACTTGCGCAATTGTGCGCTCTGCTGAGAAGGTGATTGGCTGCAGACTCCCATCTCTGCAGGACCTGTACACCTCCAGGACACTGCGGCGTGCAGCTCGGATCTCAGCTGACCCTTCTCACCCTGGACACAGTCTGTTTGACCTGCTCCCCTCAGGCAGGAGGCTCCGGTCCATTCGCACCAGAACCTCTCGCCATAAGAACAGTTTCTTCCCCTCTGCTGTTGGACACATGAACAATAACCATATGACTGTCCCCACCACTAACACATGACCCTACGCTGTGTCAGTGCATCATTTCATGTTTGCACTGATCACCACCTGCACTCATGTATATATCATGTATATATCTATTTATCTACTTAGCACTTTTAATTCTTATTCTTATTTTTATTTTCATGTCTATTTAAGCGTAATTTATAACAGTATTTATAACAGTATGTTTGCACTGAAGCACCGCAGCAATTTCCTAATGTTGTAAACCCGCTCAACATTTGGCAATAAAACCCTTTCTGATTCTGATTCTGACTTTACACTGTTCTTACTTCTTTAGTGATGCGCTGATGTCAGCATGTCACAGACTTATTCATAAGCTGGCCAATCAGGAAACAGTGGGGTGTAGGGAGGCGGACCTGAAGTAGACGGGCGCTAACACATTTAGAAAGGGCTGAATATCACAAAGACTGTACATAAAAGACGGACTCCTATTTTTAAAGCATTTTACACTCCATTTGTGTCCTGTTGTTGATGTTTTTATTTGTTCTTTTGCTACCATGATATTGTCCATAGCAACACTAACTTCATAGCTGATGTTGTGCTCAGGGGAAGTTTTTTTTTTTTTTAAATAAACTTTATTTAACAAACAATGAGTATATACAACATACGAATGGATGAAGTATACAAAACAACAGAACATGAACACACAAAGCCAGGGGTAAAAGAAAAAAGTAACAATTATAAGAATACATGCAAAAATTCACATACATATCACCATGAAACCCAAGACTGTGTAAACACAACATTTACACGATAAGTAAATATTGTCAGTGCAGATTCCTCAGTTTACAAAAACATTGTCTGAAGATGATTTTACAGTGTTAGGGACAAACCCCAGCACTCAGATGCTATCAGCCAATCAGATACTGGCTCATCATATATTTGTTCCCTCATTTTTCTACTGCTGGTTAGGATGTAATGTATGGCGTTATTTTAGTGCCTCTATTCTGAGCACACACTTCTGAGCACTTGTGCAAACATGTGATGTCTTGATACATCGAGCAGATATTTGAAGTTTGCACAGCACCATTCTCACCTGAAAATATCTTAAAAGTTTGGGTCTCGCAACTGTCTCGTTTGGGTTTTGGACGAATTGCATTCTGGGATATTTGCCTGGGTTTGGCTACAGTAGCTAGCGAGCTGATTGGAGACCAAAACAGCCAATCAGAATTTTTGCATCCAAGTCTGTGTGTCTCGTGTGAGAATGCGAAATGCAACGAACACGATGATGCTTAGACTATGTTGCCCCCTGCTGGACATCAGAGAGAATGCAGGTTTAAACCACTCAGAAGGTCAGAGAAGGAGCACGCTCAGCTTTGCTTTGACTCGCTGAAAGAGCAGGCTTACAGTACCTGAGTGACCTGGAGGGAGGACGGGGAGAACCTCTATGGAGAGATCGAGGTCCGGAGCGAGAAATGGTGGAAGCTTCAGTCAAAGGTGGACATGGAAGACGCTTTGATGGAAATGCTGTTTGAAGAGTTTGCTCCATGACTCATCCATGATTTCTAAAGAAAACGCTGCAGCTGGAGGTCAGACAGAGGAGCGTTAAGAATGACGTCCCAACGTTTTAAAGGTTAGAAGTGGAACCTCACAGGACAAAGTGTCTCAGGCGCTTTACAGTGGGCTGAGCAATGAGGTCAAACAGCTGGAGGAGTTGGACGTTCAAATCCAGGAGCAGCACAGATCTCTGAGCGCAGGAGGAAGGAGAAACATGAGCGAAAAGATGATCGACGAGATCTCCAGGAAGCTCAGTGTCCAGCTGCAGGGTGAAACCCCAGAAGAAGAAACGCTGGAGGACCAAAACGAAGTGCAGGAACATCAGTCACTGAAGGAAGAAGAGAACACCGATACCTGCTCCCAGGAAGTCTGGAAATACCGTGTGATGAAGAGGAGATTGTACGAGCTCCGAGTGATGCGATCCTACGGGAGGAGCGTGAGTCTGCAGGTAAACCAGACACAGGAAGAGACGCCAGCAGGCCGCTGCCAGGAAAATGCTGTCGGCCATGTTTGGCTTCAACTGCTAACTGAGCAAATAAAAAAGAACGTCATTAAAAATGGCTTTATTATGAAAGTGCATTTCCTGTCTGTGTTTTCTCCAGTTCCAGGCCAGAGTGAAATTCTAGGATTTGAATTGGATGTTGCTGATTGGCAGGTATCTGCAGTCTGAGCACTTCAGTGTTTTCTGTTGTGTGAATCAGAAAATGAACGTGAAGTCGTTACGGTTACTTGGTGTGGAGGAGTGGCTGAGGCGTCAGGTGCTGCAGGTGCTGAGGTGTGCTCACCTTTGACCCCGATGCTAAAACAGAAGCTGTCGGCCTGGATTCAAAGTGATTTTAGTGCTTTTGAAGGCTGCGGGTCTAAAACGTGTCTGCGCCTCTGTAAACCCTCACCGATGGGCGACCCTCCCCCGGCGTCTCGTGCTCTGATTGGTGGAGCTGCTGGAGGGCTGTTTACGGCCCTGTTATCGTTCCCAGCTGTGAAACACACCATCCGTCTTCACTTCTGCGTTTCTGCTCGGTCATTGTTGTGTAACTTGTTATTGAGTTTGGCTGAGAGACATTTCAGTTCTAACGAAGCTTCGGATTCTCTGACGTCTGAAAAGCGCAGACGTCCTGGCTTCCTGTCAGAGTCCAGACTTTCTGCAGGTCTCAGAAGATAAAAATCTTTGGTCTCACAGTCTGAGACTCACAGATGTGTCATTTAATCAGTATTTTGTTGGTAAAACTTATTTATTATTATTTACTTTTTTGTGCTGGGCTTCTGTCTGCATTAAGCTGATTTAGCTCCAGAATAAAGTGCATCATTTTACGTTTTCTTTAGATTAAGAGAATTAAACATTTTTATCATTAAATATCTTCTTTTAGCCCAAATAAATACTGACTTCATGAGAGAGGAACACTGGTGACAGCTAGTGTTCAGAATTTTAAGTATTTAAAGGACTTTTTAAGGAAAAACAGTTAATCCCATTAGTTTGCAGGAACACTGGACCAGGCGACCACAGGACTGTTGTTCATGCTGACGCACGTTTCCTTTTTTCAGCCCTGTTTTGAAGGAAATGCACCAAATTTTCTGACCATCCGAGTATAACTGAAAGCTTTTTATTTTTCACAGTCATTTTACGAGTGGAGCTCTTATTTTGAAAGGCTCTGTGCAGCAGCAGCTGATGATTAATCAGTCACTTGTGAAAAAGCATCCATGCATGGATTTAGAGTGAAGTGGTTAAACTTCCGTACGTGTCCGCCTCTCCAGCAGGGAGCATGTGTGACCAGAGAAAGATCCACGTCTTCATCGGGGCTCCTCCGCCCGCCTGCAGCCCAGCCTCAGAGCCCGGCGCCGGGTTAGAGGAAGACGATCGTGCTCCTGCTCGCTGGAGACACCTGGAGCTCACCTGGAGGGACGGGCAGCTCAGACCTGCAGGTGAGACGTTCAGGGACCAAACAGGGGGGAGGAGCACTCACTGCTGCTTTGGTCTTTTTATTAACTGAATTACTGAGCTGTAAATGTGCAGGCAGCCACAGGCCATGGCTGTCTGGAAAACGAGTCTCTGTGAGGACGTCTTTGTGTCTCTTTATGGGCTGCAGGTAACTTCAGTTTTAAAACTCACCTGTTAGATTTAGTGATCAGGATCCCTCAGGAGGCAGAGTCGTGAACGCTTCTCTGAACGTCAGACTAAGAAAAATAATCCAGGACATTTGTAAATTTTTCAGGTGATCCTGGAAATGAGACAGGAGAGGCGAGTACACACCATGATCCGACAATCACTGAAGGCGATTGGACAGAAAACAGAGTCGGACAGGAAGGAGAGACAGGAAGTCTGAAGGAGGATCTGTGGCCTGAGAAGAAGTTTCAGGAGTCAGACGCTGGACGGGACGATCAGCCATCAGCTTCGGTTCACGAGTACCTGGACCGCTGTTTCCCTGCCGCTCAACCAGATCATCAAGAACCTGAACAACCGCCAGCTGCCGCACCTCTTTCCTCCCAGACTCATTACCTCACCACCTGGACTCTGAGCCAGGCGTTAATCCTGAGACGCAGTGTCCAATCAGCATCCAGCCTAGAGAAAACCCCGCCCAAACACACCCAAACGCCTCCCTCCGTCTCGTCCAGCACCCCAGAGCTCTTCAGCCCAGCGACGCCATCACCTGCAGCCTCTGCCGAGCTCTTCAGTCACCCCTGTCTGACCCCGAGAGTGGAGGAAGGCGGTGTTGTCCTTGAGGCCACCACCGATGGGGTCCTCTGTTCTCAAGAGTCCACAACTAACACCAAGTCCCCCGCCGTGTCCCCCGCCGTGTCCCCCAGCAGCAAAAAAGCCAGAATCTCCCCACAGTCACCTGACAGAGGTGCCACCACCAGACTCCACAGTCCCACCACACTCCTGGCCCGATGTGACAGACCAGGGGTGCGGTACTCAGTTCTGGTGGCGGTGGTTCACCCCTGTCACCTGAAGGAAGTCAAGGTGAGTCCAGGTGTGTTTCCAGGTAACACCAGTTTGTACCACAGCGTGCTACAGTGGGATAACGCCTTTCTAACCATGTTTGGTTAGAAAGAAATGAAATAATAAACACCTGGATAAAGAAATAAATTCTAATCATGAGCATGAGATGTTTTACTTCCTCTGATATGAGGTGTGAGAAAGGCAAAATATTTAACCTTAGTGACCAGTTTAGGACAACCTCTGGAAAGCAGTGATGCTCTGGACTGGCCAGTAACTGGTGACAGCAGTATTTAACAAAAGTGTGGGGGCAGAAAAGGCCCTAAACAAGCCCCATCAGGGTAGGGACCAGAAACATGAAGGAGGATGTCATATAAAGAAAAGAAAGCAAGCTCGAGCCCTGCAGAGCCGGGTGGTGACTGTTGGGCTCATCAGTGACGACTGCTGAAAGACGGCCTGGTCGAGTGTCATCAGCATACAGGTGAACAGACGTGAGCTCGAGCCCTGAGCTACACCTTTACTGATAGAGGGGGGCTGAGCTTAGACTAAACTGGAGCTCTAATCACACTCTATCCATCTACTGGTGAAATATTTCAAAAGCTGAATTCACGAATGTTTGTTTAATGTCTACAGGTGAAGTCGGGGCCGTCGGCGGGCGCCTCTGTGCCTTTAGCGTCTATTGTAGTGACAGACCAATCTGGCGTTGAGATGAAGGTGGTGCTATGGCGGCGGGCTGCGTTCTGGGTGTTGACTGTCGGTCCTGGAGACGTTCTGCTCATCACAGGTACACAAACACAGCTGACTGGTTTAGTTTGAACACGATGCTCTGTGTCAGGGATGGATGAAGAAAAGACGTCAAAACAGACCTGGAGGCAGAAAGAGAAACTCTCTCAGTTACTGTTCGCAGCGTCGTATCAGGAGGCATCCATGTTTCTCTGGATCACTGAAGAAAACAGGTCTTCCTCCCACCTCGGCTTCATTTTTGAGGCTTGGCAGCTTTGTCCATCTTTAATTTACAGTCTGCAACTTTTCTTCATAAATGGGCGGGGCTGTCACCTTCAGATGGTCGCCGCCCTGCCATGAGGTGAGTTGTGTCCACGTGCGTAAGCTCTCTGTGTGTTTTGTCAGCGCTGCAGGTGAACGAGGACAGGTGGAGAGGGGAGACGGTGCTGCAGTCAACCTTCAGCAGCAAACTGCTCAACGTGGGACAGATCACTTCCTCCTCTTCACCACCAGGTAAGCCGAGCCTTCGTCCAATCACGTGCCTCCAAAGCTGACCTGCTTCAGTTACCTCTCTCTCCCTGTAGTTTCCCAGCAGGTTAATGCTCGCTCTCTCAGGTGTCTGTGCAGCTTTCTCCGAGAGCGGCGCCCCCTCTTGGTGTCTCTGCCACGTCGCTCCCCTCAAGACCTGAACCGCCTCCCCTACGCCACGCTGAGGTCACTGAGGGCAAACGCACTGGTTCACGCCCTGCTGCGAGTCACGCATACACACATCAGCCCAGGTGAGTCCTACCTTTACCTGTGCTGCTCTAATTGAAGGTCTGAGTGTTTCAGCATTTGAAATGCTGTCAGCAGTCGAGTCGAGTCAGTGATGTAGATTATTTAAGTCGGCTGAACTGTTCGCTGCACGCTTCCTTCCCTGTTTTTCAGAGTGGCGTGCTGAGGCGGAGTCTCGCAGCAGGTCGGCGGTTCAGCTGAATGCTGTCCTGACTGTGGAGCAGCCAGAGGACCAGCAGGGGGCGGTGTTACTGTGGGGAGCAGCTGTGGACTGGCTGCCTCGCTTCAGCAGAGACAAAGGTACGCTCTGGAACAAAGTCTGTACGTCAAAGATGGACACAGCTGTCGCCAGACCCCACTGTGGGGTGAAATCTCACTTTCACTCTAGTGTCTGTGGGACGGTACGAGTACTGCAGTACTTCTACTGTAGGGATGAGCCTTTGGACACTTTCACATGCAGCACAGCTGGTGAGAGGAAGTTCAAATGGATTCCTTAGAAATGGACACAAGGAGAAAGGCTGTGTTGATACAATGCTTAGGAGGATGTCTGACGTCCTGGTACCACCAAACTAAGAAACTGTCACTTTAGATTCTAGCTTTACTTTAAGAGTTTGTTGCTGTGAATCACACCGACAGTAAATCCTGCCTCCTCAGGGGCTGTTTGGGACTTCCGTGTCCTCCTGGTAAGGGAGGGTCTGACCTCTGACCTTCCAGAGCTGCACTCCACCCCCTGGAGCACCGTTCAGGCCGTGGACCCGACTGACCGCCGAGTGCAGGACTTCCACCGGACACGACGGTGCCAGAAAGGAAACGGCAGCACTCCGGAGCTGGACTTGGACACGCTGCTGTCCCAGAAGTACAGCGGTGAGTGAAACTACGAAAGCTCGCCTGAAACGTCCACGGCAGCTTTATCGCCACGTTTAAGGAGCCGCGGAGCTCCTCAGGGTTCCATTCATGGTCCTGTTCGTTTTTATTTTTACATTTTTAGAAGGTTCTCTTCTCCGCTCCATCAGGTGATGTGGAGCTCAGAGTCCAGGTCATCACGTTCTGCTTTCAGGATGCACCGGCTTCCCAGAATGCACCTCAGCCCGTCCTGGACTGCTCCACGTCACTGGAAGGCATCATGGTGGCGCTGAGCGGTGACATCACTTACACCGGCTGCGGGCGCTGCTCTGCAGAGCTCGACACAGACGCCAACGACATCTACAGGCCGTGTTACCCCTGCCTGCCCCACACCGCTGTACGCCGCTACTACAGGTACTGATGACATCATCGGATGATTAACGGTTTTCTTTCTTTTAGTTTTAAATATAAAAAATAAATAAATGAATACAAGTTTCAGAGCCTCACAGATAAAAACACCAGCATGTGTTGGTGTGTTTTTCAGACCAGGTGTGCTGACGGTGAGTGGGCGGGGCTCCATCCAGGTGTGTGTTCAGGTACCTCCAGATCCTCTGCAGAAGATCCTCAAGGCTCCGCCTGATAAACTCCATCGTAGCTCAGGTGAGACTGTCGTTCAAAGAGTGACGCTTTATTCCAAGCAGGCATGTGGCAGCACAGGCGTGACCCACAAGCTGCCGCCACAGCTGGGTCGGTGTCCAGCCACAGAGCCCGACCTCCTCATCGGTTTCTCTGGTCTGCTGCTGTCTGCAGCTCCGATGCAGAGTGATGGAACATCTCCGACTGGCCGAAGGAGCTCAGCTTGCTCAGGAATCTGCTCTGTGCTGCTTTTCCAGCTCAGCCGGAGCTCGATGTGGATGGCGAGGTTATCACACTCCTCCACCACATCCACCTCACATCCTCCAATTTCACCATCTCTCTGGTCAAAGCAGATGAAGCACAAAAACATCCACTAGTAATCAGCCCTCCTTCTCCTGCCCATCACTAGCACACCCAGAGTGTGTCTGCTGGTGTGTCTCACTGATGTCGCCTTCCTCACTGTTGACCACTTCCTCTGACAGGTGAACTGAGGCCTGTGCTAATACAGTACATGTAAATCTCACTGAGCAGTTGTCTCACCTGGCTCAGCCCTGCAAAGGTGATGATGTCAGTCCAACCGTCTGAGGGCAGGAAGAGCTGCAGTTACAGAAACTGTCCAGCAGAGGGAGTCGCTGCTTTGCAAACCTGCTGCACAGGAAACCTGCTGGAAAATAATGAATATGCAGGACAGTCAGAGGATGCTGATTCAGCTGAACATCCTGGCTTCTTAGAAGTCATTTAATCATTGTAATGACACAGTGTTGGTGAAAAATATGGATCTACTGTGTCACCTGCATTCCTGAAACAAGCGCACAGATGTAAATGTGTGAAACAGCCTGAAGTTCGCAGAACGTGTTTGCAGATCTTAATGAGTGGCTGTGCTTCCATGATTGAATCCAACACGGACACACGGACACGAGCTCGCAGTGGGTATAGAGGAGCCATGGAGGACCATGGGTGGATGCATGGGTGGATGCATGGGTGGATGCATGGATGAATCGGGGTCTGGCAAACCGATTGTTAAAGCTCTTCCTCAGAGTCTGGCGCTCAGATCGAACATTTCAAGTGGAAAGGGAACAAAATGGTGACGAGGCTCCATCCTCCATCTTTTCCATGGTGGAACCAACTTCATCGTTATAAAAGCTCAGAGAGCTTTCTTTGGTGATTACATCATCGTTAGTCATACAAATTCTATTTTTGAGGTGTGTTTGATGAAGCCAGGCTGTTAAAATAGTTTGGTAATAATAATAATACATTTTATTTCTGGCCTCCTTGAAGACCCTCAAGGTCACCTTACAATAATATATTAGCAGTAAAATAATATATAGCAACATAAAATGTAAACATAAACAGTGTTGTTGGTTTGGTTCAAAGAAAGAAAGCTGAGTGAGCATCCTTCCTGTAACTGCGCCGTCACGTGTCCACGTCCCGCGGCCGGCTGAACGCGCACACAGACTCACTGAGGCCCTAAAGGCAGCGCGAGGTAGAAAATGTCTGTAACCCAAAATGTAGTTTATGTCGCCTGTTTCCTCTTTCTGCACTTGTTGTGCAGTTTGCTCGTGTCTGTGGTAACTGCACTTTTTGGGTTACAGTACACTGAGTAGCAGAATGATCAGTCAGAGGGAGGAGTCAGAGGGAGGAGTTACACAAGGAGTCAGAGGGAGGAGTCAGAGGGAGGAGTCAGAGGGAGGAGTCAGAGGGAGGAGTCAGAGGGGAGGAGTTACACAAGGAGTTCTTGGTTTCAGATCCTTCCTGGTGTGATTCTCGGCGCCTCCGCTCATCCTGTCTGCATCTGTTTTGTTCCTCAGCTCCGGGGTCGGAGGTGAAACACATCCAGGTGGCAGCAGAGAGGATCCACACCCTCCTCTCCCTCCCGAGGAAGACCTTCATCGCCACCATCAGAAGCAACTTCCTGTGCGATGAGAACAGCATCCCCATCAGTCAGGACTTCACACTGCTGGACCTTCAGTTCCTCCCTGAACCCCGCTGACCTCACAGTGACTGCAGACCTGATGGCAGCTTTGGGATCTGTGGGTCCTGAGGACACGTGTGACATAAGTAAAGAACAGGGCGGGGCTTATCAGAGGTCATAGGTCAATAGAAACTCATTTTCAATGCTTCAGTGATGTTTTCATGTTTCACATTTATACCTACAAATGATAAGTACCCTATATTCTGGAGCACCCTCTAGCAGATCATTACATGAAGGAACCTTTTAAATGCCAGCGCGTCCATGCTCACAGGTGCACCACGGGTGCTCACACCCACAAACTGCACCCTTTTTGGCTCCTACCTCAAAGCACACTGTGTGCTGTCGATCCTACGTGCTGCACAATAATGTTTAATACTTCGTATTTACTGTTAGCAGCAGGGTTAGCTCCCTAACCCAGCTGAGGTGCAACGAGTTACATTTACTTGAGTAAGTTTTTGAAAAAAATGTACTTTTAAAGGACCCTTTTCGCACAATACTTTTTACTTTTACTTGAGTACATTTGTGAAGAAGAAGCGGTACTTTTACTCCACTACATTTGCAAAATTCGACTTGTTACTTTAAAAAAAAATTAGTCTAACACATTAGATAACATGCTGCCAGTGGAGTTTCCGGTAACTTCTTTTAGCCTCTGATCTCATACAATTGAGATTAGAGGCTACATCGCAGCTCCAGTCACGGCTTCCATCGCTGCCTTCGTCTTTTCCCAGAGTAACAGCCAAACAGTGCAAGGAGGATCTATTGGCGAGCACTGCTTGTGAAGGACGTCTCAGTCGTGCAGGACTCCTGTTCACTGCTAAACAGTCACAGCTTCACAGAAAGAACCTTGAGAGCAAACTGCTGCTGAAGCTGAACCATCACCTCACCGAGTGAAGAAAGGGCACATTTTTGCTGAATATGCAGAAATAGATGCACAACTTATGGTAAACTTGGCTGCCTTGTATGAAGATGCCTCGCTCAGTTTTCTCTGAGGCTGCTGGGCCATTTGGAGCAAAGATGAATATAAAGTTTACAGCATATCTTGTCACTGGACATTGTTTGCACTGTTTATGTATTTATATTATTTACTGCAGGTATTGGTGAAAAACAGCTTTATGTTGTGAAAAACTGAAACCTGGAAATTAGAATTGTTGTTTTTACATATATTCCTGTTGAAAATACGAAAATTTGTATATTTATTTATTTTTGTTTGTCTGATAGCATTTATCTAAAAAATAAATCGTACATTTCAAACAGTTACTCACTGCTTGAGTAGTCTTGAGGTTTGAAATGTTATTTAAATGATTGAGTTTATAATGAATCAAAGTGTATGTCAACATAAGGAAAAACATCAGAAGTAAATGGAAAAAACCACATTTTCATAAATTTTTTTCTTTATTTAATTCTGTTTGTTATGACAGTATTTATTTCAGATTGCTTTTATTGATTTTCAATGATCATATATTGAAATATCTATGTGTAAGATTTTTATTTTTCTTAAAATTAAAACTAATATAT
The DNA here is from genome assembly GCF_018398535.1 of Haplochromis burtoni. Taxonomy (NCBI): domain Eukaryota; kingdom Metazoa; phylum Chordata; class Actinopteri; order Cichliformes; family Cichlidae; genus Haplochromis; species Haplochromis burtoni. The sequence goes on from NW_024582720.1 coordinate 498,071, forward strand.
GCTTTAAAACATCCACAATGGAGTTTACGAGAAGCTTCTACGAGACAAAATACTGACAAACTGACCAAAAGAAGGAAAAGTCCCCTCCAGTAAAACATTAAAATTTATTCATAACATCTTTGCTGGTGCTATTATTATGATAAAGTTAAGCACACTGACTGGTTATCTAAAAGCAGAAAACACGGTGAATAAAACACGGTGAATAAAACACGGTGAATAATAGGCTGATAATGCATTAAAATCTTTAGTTCTGTGCAAAACTGTAGACCAGAAAAAAATGTGGGCGCTCTCGTCCTTCCGGATCTTCTCTGAGTGGTTGTGGGAGTCGGGTTTTCTTCCTTTTGCTTCAGTTCCCTTTCATTTCGTCTCCCAGCTCGAACAGATCATCCATCAGATCTGAGACAAACCAAGAAGACAGAGGATAGGTTACTAACTCTAAACAGATTATACGTGAGTCTGGGCTGCTGATACGTCAGTCGGAGGTTCACTAAAGACAACTTAAACCAGTGAGTGATGAAGGTGTAAAGTCATGACATACTTAAACCAAAAGATGCAACACGTGTGTGAATATATCTGCTTTGGATTTCTGGACTCATCCAGAATCCCAGTACCTAAAAACCCCTTTAACTTTTATCAAGGCTTCCTCTGAATGGCTGACTTCAGGAAGCCTGCTGAGGGGCAAAAACTGGTGCTTGCAGCGAGCACCCTGCCTGTAGCTGATTCTTTCTTTTGTCACTTCCTGACATGTTTTCTTTTAGCAACAACTTCCTGACTTTAAGCCTTCATGGCTTCATCTTCAGTGAGCGGACAGCTGAGCACCAACAGGAGGGTCTCTTTATCCCTACCTCTGTCTGTTGTGACTCCTTCCTGTCCTACAGGTCCAGCTGATCCTCCACTTCCTCCTGCACCTCCTCCCATCGTCGGTCCCACGTTCCCTCCTGCACCTCCTCCCATCGTCGGTCCCACGTTCCCTCCTGTAGTTCCTGCTAAATTCCCTTCGGGTACTGGTTTCTTGCCCCCACTATCATCTTTGTTGGGCACATTTGGGAGGGGCGCTCCTTTATCGTCTTTGTCCTTATTTTTGTTCTTGTTGCCTCCAAACATCGAGAAGATGCCGCCTCCTCCTTTCTTCTCACCTTTGTTCTTGTTGGCTGAATTCAGAGCTCCCTTCACTGCCCCCTCCACCAAGCTACCTGCTCGGAAAAAACAAACACTTTAGGTTCAAAAACATCTTTTCTCGATCTCCACTGCCCCCCTTCTCTGCAGCTCAGGTTTCCAACACATTTTCCTCATTTAATGTTTTGAAAGCTCTGAGGAGAAACTCAGTAACGTTCCCAAAATTCACCCAGAGGTGAGATCCAACAGCTCTGTCTCAGACTCTGCAGGCCTCAGTAAAGGTTCAATTTCATGACAGCCATACTTGTCCATCAAATGTGGGTTGTTTGGAGGGCTGCAGGAGAAAGCCATATTCTTCTCTTTAACAGAGCACGGCAGCAAAGCTGCTTCTGAACAAACAACACCAAAGTGCAGATGTTTGCCCGTCATGCACAGCAGCACGTTTGGAGGAAACAAACACCTCAGGAATGATGATCTGAGTGCACCACGAGCTCCTCTCTACACCAAAGTATTCTTGAGTCAGCGTGAGGCCGTCTGTCTCACAGAAAGTTCGGACCAAACTGGTCATCAGCAGGACAAAGCTCTGAGCGCAGCTGCAAATCTGCGACAGCACGTCTGCATGGAGCTGCTGCAGAGCTCAGAGCTGAGCATGAATGAATGCTGCAAACCTGAATGAGCTGAAGCGACGCTGCAAAGAGGAAACTGCTGCCCTTTAATGGACACAGCACATATGTTTACATGATGAAATGCAGCAGGGAGTCACATGTCTGTTTATCAGTTCGTCACCTTGGCGATCTCTCGCTGGACGACATTTTCTTCCTTTTTACAGCACCACCCTGTGCTGGTGCCGTTTGGTATCTAACATTACAGGACACAACAGAAACCATCACTGCAACTTATTGCTGCTGAATCAGGGGGCGGAGTCAGTTTGCTTTAGTTCCTGTCAAATAAATGCTGACATGATGCAATGTGTCACACTTTTGTTCTTCTGAGGCTGTATCGAGTCATTTTAGACCCGATAATGACCAGATGACCTCCTCCTCATCTTCTGGTGGACACTCAGGAGTGCCCCAGGGCCTCACCTAAGAGGTGCCTGGGAGGTGCCCTCAGATGAACCCGTGTTATGACGTGGACAAGTGGCGTCTCTACTCTGAGCCCCTCCCAAATGACTGACTCCTCACACAGACAGGTTTTTCTAGCAATTCCTCAGCTCTGACTCGTCCCTGACGAGGGGGGCGTGGGACTCACATCACAGTTACGATCAGTTAACAGGTCAGGTATGCATAATTAACAATCATTAATAAATGCTTAAACACAAGTTAACTTAATCTGAAAAGGGGAATATTAACTAAAACTGCAGCCTTTACCTGCACCAGGTAAAGTCAGGTAACCTGAACAAAAGGACGTAAAGATGAACAAAAACGAAAGAAAATATGAGCTGTTTTTTTTCTTGATACGCAGAATAAATCTGCCTCTGAGCCTGCTTCTAACAACAAGCAACAAAACTGACCAAAGGAGCCAAAGAGGAGGTGAAGCCCGGCAGGAAGGAGCTGCTCTGACCCGTCTCGCCAACAACAAAGGCTGCGAAAATCTCAGGTTTTACTAATGAAACATCTTTTGCTCTTTACATGTCTGCAGTAGAAGAGTTTATGCCAGTTTCACTGTTTCGAATCAGACCATAAACGGGTGGTTTGTTTTTTTACTCACCCGCTTTTTGGCCGGCTATCTGTGCGAGGTTGTCCATCTCTGTGGTGTTTCTGTCTCTGAGGCGCACTCGGGTGTGCTTTAAGTTCAGCTCTCAGGTGAGAGTGCGGCCGACGACGCCCATCAGGTGGCTCAGCTGAGGAATCAGGTGTGTCTGCAGAGCAGCCCGACCTGTTCCACCGGCTAATTCATCATTCACAGAAGTGCTCTTCTGTACTGACGTTACTTCGTATGTTTCTGTGCATCGAACTAGTTCCAAAACATGAGCCAACACAAACCGCCCATCACTGAATGTGAGCTCAAAGTGCTGCCACGCTCTTCAGGCCACAGACACTTCACACTTTAAATAACAGTGTATGAACTGTTAAACTGTGACTCACCTGAAAACAAAAGCAAAATCAGTGAGTAAGTATTTCTATGATACGCTACTTTCTGTTTCTACTTCTACTCTCAGCTACTGCTCTGATGCTCAGATGTTATTTGTAGTCTGTACCAGTGCACGTGCACAGTACACAATGTGCACGTGCTCCCCTGTAAAATAACAAATCTGACCCTAGAAAAAACTAGTTCATGCATTTATTACTTCCAGGCTGGACGACTGTAATTCATTATTATCAGGAAGTCCTAAAAACTCCCTGAAAAGCCTTCAGCTATCCAAAATGCTGCAGCAAGAGTCCTGACAGGGACTAGAAAGAGAGAGCAGATTTCTCCTGTTTTGGCTTCCTGTTAAATCCAGAATTCAAAATCCTGCTCCTCACATACAAGGTCTTAAATAATCAGGCCCCATCTTATCTTAATGACCTTGTAGTACCATATCACCCTATTAGAGCACTTCGCTCTCGCTCTGCAGGCCTACTTGTTGTTCCTAGAGTATTTAAAAGTAGAATGGGAGGCAGAGCCTTCAGTTTTCAGGCCCCTCTTCTGTGGAACCAGCTTCCAGTTTGGATTCGGAGACAGACACTATCTCTACTTTCAAGATTAGGCTTCAAACTTTCCTTTTTGCTAAAGCATATAGTTAGGGCTGGACCAGGTGACCCTGAATCCTCCCTTAGTTATGCTGCAATAGACGTAGGCTGCCGGGGATTCCCATGATGCATTGAGTTTTTCCTTTCCAGTCACCTTTCTCACTCACTATGTGTTAACAGACCTCTCTGCATTGAATCATATCTGTTATTAACCTCTGTCTCTCTTCCACAGCATGTCTTTATCCTGTCTTCCTTCTCTCACCCCAACCAATCACAGCAGATGGCCCCGCCCCTCCCTGAGCCTGGTTCTGCTGGAGGTTTCTTCCTGTTAAAAGGGAGTTTTTCCTTCCCACTGTCGCCAAAGTGCTTGCTCATAGGGGGTCACATGATTGTTGGGTTTTTCTCTGTATGTGTTATTGTAGGGTCTGCCTTACAATATATACATATATTACATATTTTATAATTATTTTTTTGTTATACATCTAATTTATGTATTCATGTATTACATATATTCACGACCCCCCATCAGGTCACAGAAAGGTCATTGATTGGTCACCTGTGTCACAGGTAGACTGTCATACCAAACCTGTGCAACGTTTCAGGTATTTTCTCCTCACATTTAGATCAGTTCATAGAAATGGATTATTTATGTGTGTGATGAGCTACCTCAGAGACTCTGTTTGACCAGAGTAATAATTCCACATAACTAATTTATTCATTTAATTTATTCAATATTAAAGGACAACCAAACCAGAAACAATAAATGAATGTATTTAAAGTCCATGTTCAAGCATTTTAGTTTTTATTACCCAACAATCATATGACCCCCTGTGAGCAGCACTCTGGCGACAGTGGGAAGGAAAAACTCCCTTTTAGCAGGAAGAAACCTCCAGCAGAACCAGGCTCGGGGAGGGGCGGGGCCATCTGCTGTGATTGGTTGGATTGATCCATGTTAATGCTGACAGCTCTAATAATAACAGATGATTAAATGCTGATCATTAGAGATAGGTTGATCATATTTAAGATTGAAGCATTAATTAATGGCAGGACTTCTTTGAGCAGTTTTGTAGGAATGGGGTCTAAAAGACACGTTGATGGTTTGGAGGAAGTAATTATTGAAGTGAACTCAGAAAGATCAATTGGAGAAAAAGAGTCTAACTTAACATCAATGGTACTAAGAGTAGCTGTAGATAATATTACATCTGTGGGATGATTATTGGTCATTTTTCCTCTAATGGTTTGTGGCACGCCATTTCCTTTCCAGCTTACGAGTTATCTGCCTGAAGCTGTGCGTTTCTGAAAAGACGGACAAAAAAGTGGATTTTTTTTTTAGTCTTTATTCAGGAGTGGGAGTTGTTTCCTCGGGGGTCGGGTTGTGCTTTACAGCTTCCTGTTTTAGTTTCCTTGAGATGTTTCTTCAGCCAATTCGAAAAGATCATCCAGCAAATCTGAGAAGAACCAACAGTGAGACATTATGAACGAATCCATTCAGCGGCACAGCTTGTACACTTCCGAGGTTGCCATATACAAAGAGGCTTCAGTGTGACGGAGCGATGTGCAGTCCTGCTCCTCATACGTACCTCCATCGTTGGCAGAAGCACTTTGTGGTTTTTCTTCAGCTTCTCCTTCCATCGCTGCTCCGCCACCACCGCCAGCTTCAGGGAGCGGCCCTTCAGTGAAGAGACCCTTGAATCCGGACTTCCGCTCCTTCTCATATTCGTCCTCTCTGTTGAAGAGTCCTCCTTTGTCTTCGCCCTTGTCCACCTCCTTCTTTTTGTCCTTGTCGCCTCCTGTCCGTGAGAAGATTCCTCCTCCACCTTTCTTCTTATTCTTGTCTTTGTCTTTGTTCCCTAAATGCAGAGCGCCCTTCACCGCACCCTCCACCGCATCTCCTGTACGAAAAGCACAAGTTTAAAATAATGGGTATACACGACGTTCTTTCCTGCACTTCCACTTCCTGCTCCTCTTCCTCAGTTTCCTTTATAGCTGCAGAATCAGGTTGTGATGGACCGAGTTGAAAAACAGGAGGAGCCCAGGAATTATTAGAAAAATATAGTTTCCATTTATTTAACCCCCAAAAATTATATTTACAAGACTAATAAATGTTGAGCTCATAAAAGAGGTCAAAGAAACAAAACTGAACTCAGGCAAAGACTGCAACCTTAACAAACCAAATGACTGCCCAAACATACATAATTGACCTAAACATGAAATGACATACAAGGGTATATATAATGGCTGATCAGACCATTGTGACACATGAGGGGTAACAAACAAAACACAATCATAAATCACAAACGATGCAGTACAATCTAGTTTGTTAATAAACTAAACACTAAAGAAGAAAATCAAAACCCCATTAAACCCTAAACTCAAATATTTAATTAAATACAAATACTTTGTTTTTAAAGTAAAGAAAACACACATTCCCCCCTTCAGCAGGAAGTGGTGGTGTGGTCCAATTATCTTCCTTTGTATTTAATGGTTTCAAACCCTGGCTACCATCTTTTGTCCAGCAACTCCCAGTGATGATGGCAGGTAAGAAATAAAAAGACAAAAGTTAGTCAGAAAGCAAAGAAATGAAGTAGTATGAATACATAAGTAAACTAAATGTGCGCGCTTACAAATAGAACAAAATGTATCCAAACCAATCAATGAAGTTATTGGAAACTAAAATGTATTACTATGTTCAAATGAATGAAAATACAAAAGTTACCGACTTTAGAGTGTGGCCATGGGTTTGGCCATCACACAGGTGTTGTCCCACTGCGACTCGTATAAAGGCTTTATGGATGTTAAACCATGCCAGGTAACTATTAATACTGATAATCAGTAATAATCACTCAGCTGAACCCAACGAGAGTAATTTTCCAGCTCCGGAGGCCATCTTTGAAAAGATGATCTCACTTGAACTTGTGAGATCACAGTGAGCATGTTTGCAATGTCACTGTGTATCGTACTGGTTTAGAAAGGTTGTCCAGTCTCGACTTTGTCATGTAAGCTGTAAAAGTATTTTTCACACATTGAAATCTGAGACAATGCTTGAACATGAAAATATCAAAACTATTAAAGATAAAAGAATTAAACTGTCGTTTGTGTTTCTCACCATCAAAGTGAATCAGAGTCTGTGATGTGTCTGAGCATTCTGAAAAAAGCTGTCCTGTTGAGTCCAGTATTTGAGCGCACACTGAAAGAGTTGTTGTTACTGTTGTCTGTGCATCAGCTCAACTAAAAAACTTAAGTTTGAGTTTCCACCTGACTGCAGCTCCGCCTGCTCCACCAATCAAAGCAGGAGCAGAAAAACGAATCAGCTTCACTTCTTTTCCATTTATCATTATTACTGTTTTTGCACTCACCCACTTTTTTCCCGACAATCCCGGCCAGTTTGTCCATGTCTGTGATTTTCTGTGTTGCTGTGAGGAGACGTTTCCCTTCTCAGGCAGGTGGAGGTGAGACTGGAGCCGGTGACACCTCTCAGGTGTGTTTGCAGACCAGCTCGACCTGTTCCACCTGCTGTGACCTCACAGAAATGTAAAACACAGAGTGTGGTTCTGACAGCTGAACTGCTGTTTGTTGTGCTGCGGTGATGGTTTTGTGCATTCGTTTGGAGCAGTGGTGTCCCAGCAGGACAAATCTAAAAGTAAAGCGCTGTCCTCTCCCCGTGTCCCACAGCGCTGTCACAGACATTTTACTCTTTTACTTTACAGCCTGTTGACTTTTTTTTGCCAGTGCTTCATTTTTCATTTACATTTTAATAACCCTGTAGATCCCAACCGTTAACCATTTCCCACACAGCTCGAGCCTTTTCAGCGGATTTCGTAGATATGTGGACATCCACACGTGATTGTGCTGCATGTCATGTAAACACATGATTTATAGAATATGATGCATAAACAGAATATATGAAGTATTTAAAATGAGCTCAAAGTTCAACACCTGTAGCAGTCGGAATATTCTACTGCAGCATTAATATTTTTACCTTTAATATTTCAACATCATCGTTTATTTGTATAGCACTTTAAAAACACAGCAGGCAGACCAAAGTGCTGAACAACACAAATCAACACAACAAGCAAAATTAAACACAATAAAACTGAGAAGAAAGGTGTCAGTTTCCTACAGAGTTAAAAGCCGGGAATAAAAATAGGTTTTCAATCTGGATTTAAAGACCTGCACTGATGACGCTTGTCTAATATGGAGGGGAAGCATCGGAGCTGCAATTGAGAACCCTCGTTCTCCTGAGTTTTGGCCGCGACATAGGTACCGACAGCAACAGCTGCTCAGCTGAACGCCACGAGCGAGCAGGAACATGACAGGAGCCGGTGTCACCGGCCTGGGTCTGAAGGATCCAGGGATTTTGAATAAGCATGTGTATTTTTGGTGCTGCTGCCCTTTGTTTCCTATGTTTTTTTGTATAGGTGTGTGTGTGGGTGTGACAGAGCACCGGTTCTTCAGGCCTGGTGGGTGTGTCTGCCAGGTGCCAGGTTTAACAGTGTGGCTGAGCCGCCTTGACGTTGGATTGTTGCGTGAGACTCCACGTCAGTCTTCTAGCTTAGTTTAAGTCTGTGAGTGTGTGTCTACTGGAATTAAGTGTCTTGACAGCTGCCTCTGTTATTTCCCCTCAGGAGGAGCGTGGAACACTGGAGGGCAGCGAGCACAGGGTGTGCGGACACACGGGAATGGCGAGCACGGACTTTTGAGAAGAAGACACGACACGGGAGCGCACGGGGATTTATTGTCATTCTGCTGCACTGTAAATAAACACGCTGCTCAGCATAAAGAGTCCAGGGCCCTCATTCCCCACAGCCAGACCATTTAAACATTTAAAAACCAATAAAAAAGACTTTAAACGAATCCTAAATTCAGTGGGAGCCAATGTAAAGAATCCAGAACCGGAGTGGTGTGATTGAATTTTCTACTACCGGTTAAAAATTGTGCTGCTACATTTTGCACTAACTGCAGGTTTGACAAAGTGCCCGACCCCTATTAAAAGGGAATTACAATAGTCCAGACGTGAGGTGATAAAAGCATGAATAAGAGTTCCCGAATTGTGTTTGGAAAGGAAAGGCTTGACCTTCGACAGGCGTCTGAGGTGATAAAAAGCTGATTTTAACATTTACATGACCATCGAAGGTAAGTGCGGAATCAAATTTAACACCAAGATTAATGATTGAACTTTTCAGACGGGAGGTCAAAACACCAAAATCGACATCTGGAGAATCAGTAGAACGATGCGGGCCAAATAAATTTGTTTCCGAATTGCGATCATTAAAATATAGAAAATAATTTGCCATCCATGATTTGACATCGCTAAGACAGTCAAGCAGAGATTGACATGTGGAGGTATCCAAATGACTTAAAGGTAAATAAAGCTGACAGTCATCAGCATACAAACGAAATGACACTCAGTGTTTACGAAAAATCGCACCAAGAGGGAGTAAATACAGCGAGAAAAATAAGGGCCCGAGGATAGATCCCTGGGGCACACTCCAAAGCAGAGGGACCACGGAGGGCCAGCTTAACACAAAAACTCCTTTTGGACAGATTTGATTTTATCCATGACAACGCCAAATCAAAAATTCCCACACAGTGGTGTAAGCGGGAGATCAGCAGGTCGTGGTCCACTGTGTCAAATGCAGCTGTCATGTCCAATAACACAAGCACAGCATATTTACCAGGATCAGTCGCAACAACAATGTCATTCATAGCTTTAACAAGAGACTGTGAAAGGGCTTAAAACTGGATCTGAAGATTTCAGACAGCTGCGAGTCATTCAAGCAGTCTAACAGCTGGGTATGTACAATCCTCTCCAAGGTCTTACTTCATAAGGGAAGCTTGGGGAGAGGTCTAAAATCTTTATTATTATTATTATCATTATTATTATTATTATTATTATTATTATTATTATTATATATAATATTGGTTTAGTCTAGAACTTTACCTTCTCATTAAAGGTCTTTTAACAGATAACACCAGCTAGCTTGTGATGAAGAATGCTAGTTCTACTTAAAAATGCTTGATATCATCATTTAAAGTTATTCTTTGAATTGAGGCTGAGGTTGCTCTGCTTGACAAACTATTTAGAGATCAGTGTATACAGAACAAAGAAAGCATGAGACTGGGTGTTGGTGTGGAGAGTAGCCTGCAGTAATAGTAATAAATCACACAGCAATAAGACATTCATGTAGCTGCAAACAGTATGATAATATATTAAGTAATCCAAAGTATTCAGAATACATTACTGTCATTGAGTAACGTAACAGAATACGTTACAAAATACATTTTGGGGCATGTAATCTGTAATCTGTAGTGGCAGAAGAAATAAACAGCTTCTTTACCTGAGATGAAACACCACCACAGCAGCACTCATCTGCTTCACCCTGCTCCCATCCTCATCCTCACCTGGTTCCTGCACTGCTCCACTCGCTGTAACAGAGCACGATGTCAGATGTGTGCTCCTCCAGATGGAGTACCTAGAAAGGTGCTAAGAGCATGTACCCACCAGCTCACCCTCATCTTCACCAGACTCTTCAACCTCTCACTGGGTCAGGCAGCCATCCCATCCTGTCGAAAATCAGCCGCAATCATCCCAGTGCCGAAGAAGTCTCCCATCACCAGCCTGAACGATGACCGCCCTGTGGCCCTCACGCCGGTAATCATGAAATACTTTGAGAGACTAGTCCTTCAGCACACCAAGGATTGCCTCCCCCCAGAATTCGACCCCCACCAGTTTGCATACCGTGCAAACAGATCCACAGAAGACGCCATCGCCACAGCCCTCCACGCTGTGCTGAGTCACCCAGAGCAGCAGCAGAGCTACGTCCGAATGCTCTTTGTGGACTACAGCTCAGCCTTCAATCATCCCGGACATCCTCCTCATCAAACTGGTCACTCTTGGCCTCCCCCCTCTCACATGTGCCTGGATAAAGGATTTCCTCACAAACCGGCCCCAGACTGTAAGACTCGGCCCTCATCTCTCCTCCACTCGCACACTGAGCACCGGCTCCCCACAGGGCTGTGTGCTGAGCCCCCTCCTGTATTCTCTCTACACCCACGACTGCAGTTCGACCCACAACAACACTCATCATTAACTTTGCTGATGACATCACGGTAGTCGGACTCATCTAATAGGGAGACGATGCAGAGTACAGAGAGGAAGTCCTGAAGCTGGCAGCATGGTGTTCAGCAAACAACCTGACACTGAACACTAAGAAAACCAAAGACCTCATTGTGGACTTCAGGAGGTACAGCACTGACTTGGCCCCCTTTACATCAAGGGGGAGCGTGTGGAGAGGGTCCACAGCTTCCGGTTCCTTGGTGTCCTCATCTCTGCTGACATCTCCTGGACAGGCAACATCTCAGCGGTCGTCAAGAAGGCCCAACAGCGGCTGCACTTCCTGAGAGTCCTCAGGAAGTACAAGCTGAACAGGTGCATCAGCACAAAGACCCACAGACTCAGAAACAGTTTCTTCCATAACCACCCTGAACTCATACATGCACCGATAACTACAGTCCCCCCCCCTATCTGCAACAACCAGAACTGTATATACAGGAAAGCCGGGAATGAGCGGCTGTGAAATCCTTCTAGTCCACCCTTACTTCCACTTTTTGTCCGGTCACTAGCGCCACAGTGTGAAAACTTTAAAATTGACCCAGAAATGTCGCTCCGTTGTTTTGTACATTTTTAATTCTGGAGGAGCTGGAAAAACTTTATCGTTGTCACCGGCATGTTTGGTACCTTAGGCTCATCAGAGACAATCACATCCAGGTAAAATAATTTTATTTAATGTACACGCATTTAGGAATTACTTAGCTAATTCAATGGATAATTTCAGTAGGCCGGGTAGGTGACTCACTTCTGGCCTACCCGGCCTTTGAAGGACCCGTCCTACGTGGACCAGGTGGGTCGGGTCCTTTGAAGCATGCTGCCCTTGAATTTGGAGAGCATTAGGCTACGTAAAAAGGTCACAAAGCTGAAAACAGGCTTATTTTTGAGTTCACAAAAAAGCTTGTTTACACAGATGAAGTCTATAACGTTTAAGTCTTTTCACAGCGTATTAGAATATCTTACTTAAGCTTGATAACCTGAATAATGCTTTGATCTCTTCAACTAATTGGAATTTATATTGGCGCTTTATATCGTACAGTAGATCGTACAATAATAGAAAGGAGAGGAAATTAGGACAGGAGGTCTAAGGCCTCTGTCCTAATTAGTTATTACAGCAGTGAGCTTGAACTCTGTGTCTAATACTGAGCTTCAGTAAAGATTCAAG
>NW_024582720.1:511415-524000 GCF_018398535.1 Haplochromis burtoni
GTTTCTGAACATTAAACTTGTTGCTGCCTTTCATAGTGTGTAACTTGAAGGCCCTGAGTACTCTGAGTACTTTCTCCCACACTGGAAACACTGGGAGGATCACATTATTTGAACATTACCCAATAAGACTGATTCAGCACAGACAGTTATATTAACTTTCCTAGCAGTCCTTCACAAACAGGGAACAGTCTGTCTATTCTCTCCATCTGTCAGCTGCTGCTGGCTCTTCCTCCTCCTCTTCCTCACACACTGCTGAGTTTGTCCTGGTGGATCATCAGGGCTGCAAAGCCTCACAGATGATGTGCAGCAGTGGGTCCCTCAGTCTGTACACCTGAGCCATCCTTCAAATCCGGGGAAATGAAGGACGCATTTATCGGCCGCATTTGGAGCAGCCTTCGTCATGTCGCTGTGACGTAATCGGCCTACAGATGCGGCCTCAGGAGGATGCAGACCCTGATTTGGGACACTGCTTAAATCTGACTAAACAAATAAAGCAGGAAGTAATGCACACTGGTGACAAAGCTCTTTTAATTGTGCCTGTTTATTAAGGCAGGACAAACAATGATAATAATCATAAAACAATCAGACGGAAGAATTTGAATTTTCTGCTGAACATGAAGTGAAAGAAGATAAAACACAGCAAACATGATATGATGTAGTCATCTCAGGAGGCTGCAGGTGGAGGTTTGATGGGGCTGAAGGAGGTTTTCTATTTAAATAACCCGCCAACGACGTTCCCCAGACCTGAGAGAGAAACGAGAAATTAATATCAGACAAACACAGATGGAGCCGTCTCTGAAGCTGCAGTTCCTCCCACGTCCAGCAGAGGCAGCAGCGAGTCGGCTCCCACACACTGACCTCTGTGGATATTTTCCTCTTTCATAACACCTGTACAGGTTTGATTGTTTTGGATGATAACACGACAGGGTGCCATCAAATTCAAAATGAAATCACATCAAATTTAAATATTTGGTCTAAATCAGCTTTCTGCTTTCATCCTGCACGATGCCAAGTCACATGTAAACACAAAATGTTTAAAAATGCTGCTCCATTAGGCAGCGCTCACCTCCTCCACCTCCTCCACCTCCCTGACCCTCGTTTTTGTTTCCACCGTCGAATGACAGCACGTCATCGATGTTGAGACCTCCTCCTCCTCCTCCTTCCTTCTTCTTCTCACCCTCCTGGCCACCCTTCTGCCCCTTCTGCCCCTTCTGTGCGTATGCACTCATGCCCTTCTTCACTGCACCCTCCACCACCTTACCTGCACAACAAACAGCGTTTAGGCATCCTCACCTGAAGGGCTCTCACCATCACATTTATATGTACTGATTATTACTGCTTATTTCTACTTTCAGCGTGAGCTATTTCATCTGTACTTGGCCATCTGCAACCTGCCGACACAGCTCCACAGCCACAGATGGAAGAAAGGTCAGGGAAGGCAGAGGGAAGAAACAGGAGCCACGGCCGCTGAATGGTGAACCGTGTCTGTGCGTGTAGTGCTGCTAGTTTGTGGTGACCCTACTTTTGGAGACATGCTGAGCAGCTAGGTTGGAGCTGGCGGCCTCAGCTCGCTCTCTAAAGCTTCTGGCCTCACGTTAGCGTTGCTGTGGAAGGGTACGCGTGGACCAGTTTCCTCTTTTTGTGTCTGCAGTACCTGATGGGCGGTGTGGGCGTGCGTGACGTGGGCGTGTACCTGCTGTGCTTCGTGTCTGCTCCCTGAGCTTCAGCGGCTGAGTTTGCAGAACAGGCTGAACAACGATGGCCGAGTGCGATAATTACACTTACTTTGCATTGACGTTTCTATGACCACATGATTGATTGCACTGTAAACAAGGCTGCCCTCACCGACACGGCCGTGTGGAAATTCCTGTCAGTTTCACGCAGGAATGTGGACGGACAAACCGGCGAACTGTCGGTGTTGGTGTTTGCATCGATGTTGTTGCACACCTCGTCTTCTCAACAAAGTCCAAAAATTACGTTAAATATTTAATTTTTTTTTACTGCAGACTGAAAATGAAATGACTGCTCATTCATAAAGTCTGTGATTTAGTATCAGACAGTGTTATCGCTTCCTGGTTGCGAGTCTGAACTAAAGTGTGAGTGCTCAGTCAGCCGATCGCCACACAACATTTTATCCGTTTTTCTGTTTTTGCTTAAAGAGCAAAAGGATTTTAAAAAGCGTGGACAGTTTAGATAACCACAGAAAAAGTAAGATAATCATAATCATGATAATAGAATGAAACATCAAAATAAACAGAGGTCGTAAGTTTACATTTCTAATGAAGAGATTCAACTCAACTGTTATGACCTAATTAAAAATCTTTCATTTTAGCTTCATACTTTGAACCTTTTGAAGGAAACTCTCTGAGGTTTGAAGCTGTTGCAGACAGCAGAATAAAAACTCTTCTCTTCTTTGAAATAATATTTAAAGCTGATGAAATCTGAGAGATTTTCCTCAAACTCACCGGCTTGCTGTCCCAAAGCACGCGCAATCCCATCATTTCCCCCGGGTTTGCCACCGAAGTCTGCCATGACTGCTGCCGCCCGGAGTGTGTTTGTGGATGCTGAAGCATCTGTCTTATACAGGAGGGTGCGCTCGTCCCCTCAGGTGACGGGATACGAGCGCCCCTCCCGCCCTGCTGAGGTGAGGCTGCCGCACAGGGCTGACCTGTCACACAGGTTTGAGGCCAGGCGGCAGCATCATTTATCTATTATATTATGTGTACAGTGTCAGCTCACGACAACTGCTGTTGTGGTTGGTTACTTCAGACTTTTAATAAAAGACCTGCTCAAACAGGAACGGTAATTTGAGAAGATGGCAGCACTGAGGTGAAATACACCTGTGATGGTGGGAGTCCAACAGGTGACGGAACAGTTTCCTCTAGATGAGAGACGAGTGCAAACCTCGCTCATAAATCATTTGTAGACTATGAATGTGAGCAAAACAGCATGAGTCAAGTCAAGTTGGCTTTATTGTCACTTCAACCATGTACAGTTAGTACACAGTGAATCGAAACAACGTTCCTCCAGGACCAAGGTGCTACATGCAACATAAATTAACAGAAAACACTAAACTAGCTAACTAAGAGGCCTAGTTAGCTGGCTAGCAGAGGCAAGACAGACTGGCCTAACATAAATGAACAAAAACTATCTAACTATCTAAGGAAGACTTTTTTTTGTTAACAGACAGCAAAGTGCACGTGCAAACAAGAGCAACAAAGTGACAGTGTGACAAAAAAACACAACGTAACATAATAATAAGGTTTTGTAGGTGAAATGCAGAGATCTGTTTGGGCTCTTCTGCCTGACAGGTGGCAGGTGTGCTCCCTGAGACCGAATGAGGAGTTAATATGCAGCTGAAGCTCCTCTATGGCTGACGCAGTCTGAGGGAGGAGCTCCGCTGCCCTGCAGGGTGGAGTTGATGAGCTTCAGGCTCATCCCAACGATGCTCCAGCCGACGAAACTTCGTAATGACTCAGTGTTTAACATGGCAGAGCTGAAGTGACTGAATCTTCATGTTTTGACAAATGTGAAGAGTCTCCTGCTCTGTGTGTGTGTGTGTGTGTGTGTGTGTGTGTGTGTGTGTGTGTGTGTGTGTGTGTGTGTGTTCTAAAAGCCCTGCATGAGTCACGCTGTATTATTTATGTTCATAATAAGCTTGTTGACAAAGAGCTTTTTCACAGGACTCCGGGGTTAATCAGGTCAACAGGACATCGTCACGTGGGTACCTGCAACATCCCAGGCCTCAGTTCATTGATGGAAACTCAAAGATTTATTTCAAAAGGTCAAACAACGAAAACAAAGAGACAACAAACAAGTGAAACAGAAGCTGTCCACATGTACACCGTGACCTCAGAGACCTACATTTATCTCGCAGTTTGTTGTTTGTTTCACTGGGACACAAACAACATGCTGGAAGCCAAACTGGGATCTTCTGCTGTTTGCAGGATTGCCTCACAGCTCTCGGGAATCGTTCAGCGTGTGAACGCAGCGAGGACTCAGTCACATCCTGGTGTTGGTTTGAACATCTAGAGACAGATGTGTGATCAGGGTAAACGTGCAGCCTGCCTCACGTTTTATAATCTGAAACCTTTTGGGGAGTAACGCAGTGTGAGTTCACTCGTCAGTTTCTGCGAAGCTCGTTGTTGTTTATTGACCTGTCAGACCGGTCGATTCACGCTCTTCTCTCGATGGAGGCGCCAAGGATAATCCGGTGTCTGATTGGCTGCAGAATCCAGGTGTTGCTCCGGGCAAGTGATTAACATTTATGGGTTTGACTGTAGCCGCCCTGCTGTCACTGAACGCCTCTCTTTGTTTGCTTCACAAACAAAAGTGGGTTAAGTAACCACGGAAACCAGGTGATTGGATAGAAATTGCTCCAGTCTTGATGTTGTTCTTGTTAAGAAGTCACAACATTTCAAGCTACTTTACAATTTTGCCAGACCCGTGATCTTTGTGATATCTGTAGTTTGTGTTCTACAAGATATTTAATTATATTCATATCACATCGCTGTAACCACCGGTGACGGGTCCGAACTTCCTGTTCCCTCTCTGTAAACATTATGGACAGATGCACAAACTTGTTTATTGCTGGATCGTTCAGGACATGCAGCCTTTTTGTTCGGTGGTGAATAAGAACGTTGTGAGCGTGCAGGAATATTATCAAAATGTTATATTAAAGCAACAGCTGCTGCTCGAGGGGTTGGTCAGTCGAGCACGTGGGGAAACATTTCTGCCTGACAGGTAGAACCATGGTTTCCACGTCTGCACCTGTTGTGGGTGCAGTGATTCAATAAGCTGCAGAGGTGTGCTGAGGGAGACCGTTCTCATTCCCAACGCGTAACATACCGATGATTTGTCATGTCCCGAGGTGTCCCACAGGAATACGAAAGCTGACCTTCCGTGTCCCTATGATACGTGCTGGATTCTGGAGAGAATCCAATAGAAAGACTGAGTTGGCTGTAAAGGAGGTCTGTAAGATGAGCAGTAGTCATCCTCCACCCTTATGCAGTCTTAATCCACGACTGATAGAAAACTCCAGGCCTTCCTTGAGCTGGTGATGAGACTGAGCAAAATAAAACCGGAAGAATCTAAAGAGCAGACGCAGAGAAGCTTCGTGGAACAGGTCTTTGACTGGCGTGTCTGTGTGCCACACAGCAGCTCAGAGCGTCCTCATGGAGGTGCTCCATCGTTCTGCTGAGGGACTTCAACACTTGTGTGGGCACAAGTGTGACCTGGACAGGTTTGAATGGGAGAAACGGCCCAGTGTGAACCCGAGTGGTGTTCTGTTATTGGACCTCTGTGCTAACCACACATTGAACACCGTGTTGAAGGATAAAGGTGTTCATATTTGCATGCGGCACCAGGATTTTGTAATCATACCATCGGATCTGCAGCTGTATGTTTTGGACACGTGGGTCAAGTCGCCACCTGGTGACGACTTGGTTGGGGCGATGGGAGAACAAACATACAGTGAGGGTGGGAATGTGTGGCTGAGGCCGCGAGATCTTCAACTGCTGCCTTGTTGTTGTCGGTGAGGCAGTGTGTCATCGTCAGGGGTCCTTGACAGGAGCATGGCGGACCTCTGACCTCCGTCTGTGACAGCGAGAGTACAAGTAGCGTTTAGTCAAACCGGTGATGATGGAGGGAAAATGGAAGTTCATTGGTTTACAGAAAGCTTTACTATATTCATGCATTTCAAATTCGCTCAGGAGATCTTACCAACATCTAAACGTAGAACCTTTCTGTAAAACACCGACACTGTCATGGTACAGAACGACTCCGTGTTATTAAAACTCATCGTTTAGTGTTTA
This sequence comes from Haplochromis burtoni, assembly GCF_018398535.1. Lineage (NCBI taxonomy): Eukaryota > Metazoa > Chordata > Actinopteri > Cichliformes > Cichlidae > Haplochromis > Haplochromis burtoni. The sequence goes on from NW_024582720.1 coordinate 517,229, forward strand.
GGTGCTCCTGTGTGCCTCCTCCTTGTCTCCACGCTCGTGTGTTTCCTGTCGTACTTTGGAGAGTTTCGCAGTTTTTTTTTCATCGAGGTCTTTTTATTGAAAGAGATTTTTATACAGTCACAACAACAAATAAACATACAAGCAGAGGGACACACTGCTCATAAACTGAAACCGTCCCATCTGCCAGAAGGAAAAGAAAGAAAAAACAAAAAAGGCAGAACGACTTATATAAACTTGACATGTACAGACACACTGTGGAGGAGGCAGCTATTGTCCATCTTTCCATTTGCCAATAAATGTCAGAAATGTTTGCCAGTTAGTGTGAAAGCTGGACGTGGATCCTTTGACGGAGCATCTCATCTTTTCCAGTTGAAGTTACTGCATAACATCTATGATCCACCGTGAACATGAAGGAGGCGAAGAGTCAGTGCTTTGAGTTTTGAGTCTCGTCTGATTAGTCTCAGCTGCCGTTTCCTCGTCTCCCTGTGTGTGTGCTTCCCTCTCTTCTCTGTCGGATCGTCTTCGTCGTCAGCCGTGTCCCCTCCTCCTCCTCCTCGATGTCTTTGCTCATGGTTGTAAGGTTTTTGTAATGTTTTCCATGTTCCTCGTGTTCTTTTGTTTAGCTGCTCCTGGTTTCAGCTTTGTTGTGTTTTTGTTGAGCCTCCGAATAAAGACTTGCTCTCAGTTTAAGCTCCGCCTACACCTCTGTTTGTCTGCGCTTGGTCCGCTCTCTCTCATCATCACATGGTCGGCCTCACACATATAAATATATTCTTGGAGCAAATGAAGTAGAGCACCTAAGAAACGAGACAGAAAGTGGAGCTTGGACTCTGTGGTTGTGGCTCACCAAGTATAAAAAACAATGATTTTGTCACGGATGCTGAAGGAACCAAGTGCAGGCACTGACGACTGGCGTCCTGTGAGTGAGCTTTATTTACAGGCTGGATGAAGTGCAAACAAAAGTAGAGAATGGTAGTGACATAAACTAAGAAAAACCTAAACTGGTAACGAGAAACATGCAACCTGAGACAAAGAACGAGAGAAAAGCTGAACGTTGGAGAGAATGACAGCAGGAGAAACACCAACACAGGCAGGACAACGAGAGGAACAGCTGGGAATGATCAGACAAAGGACGCAAAGCGGAATACACTGAAGAGGACTGCACTCAGAAAAATAAAGGTGTCAACTGGAACCAAAAGTTGTCCTTTAGACTGATGCCGTAGAAGAACCTTCAAAGGTTCCCAAAGAACCATCAAGAAATGGGTCGTTGGGGAACCTTTAATGGTTTTTGAAGAACCTTTTTAAAATGGTTCTTTACAGAAAATTTTTAAAGAAACTTGAATGGTTATTCAAAGAACCATTTTAAATCTTTCAAAATAAAATGCATCATAAATGGAATTGTCTTGACTAGGGTAAAATAAATACGAGCACAGCACAGACATGTTTTAATGGTTTATTGCCAGTTTGCAGTATACAAAAAGACAAAAAGACATTTTAACCCTCAGCACAACATCACTACTCATAAATGTCACATATTAGTGTTTTAAACAGTAATAAATAAAATTCTTTACTACACTATAAATAAAAACATAAATACTATATCTATAGATAACACAATTAATACATGTATTGGTTAATGAATAAAACGTCAAAAAGTGATAAAAACACAACAGAAATAGCAACAGCTTCATAACAGACCAATAAAATAACATTTTCATGTTTGCATGTTCAGTAAAAAACAACGTTTTTGATTAAAATGATCAATGAACTTCAGCGTTATGTGAGGTTAGTTTCATGTTGGACTCGTGGTCCTTTGTTAGTCCAGTTTAGGACCATGTCTCTGACGTTTGTATCATATCAAAACAAGCCCACACCTGCAGTTGTTTCAGTTTTTCACAGGTGTTTCCTGTTAGCTGGTCAACCTCACTCAGGTGGACATCCATATCAGCCAACCAAACGACAAGCTCCTCCCTTTGTGCTTCAAATCCCTCCCACTCTGAGACAAGGAGCTGAGAGAGAGAAAACAAGGTTCAGTTATAAAGAAGAGAGAAAGTGAAACCCTCCTCAGATGGTCTGACTCTATCTCACTTTGTACAAGCCTGCTATTAAAGTTTAGCATTTAATCGTGAAATAATTAACTGCTGGGTGCTGACATGTAAGAGAGCATTGCAGGAGTGACACAGGTGGGTATTGTATTAATGCATCACACATTTAATTCATTCTGTTTGTGTAATTATGTAACCTCCACCCCGTGCACCCCCTCTACATCCACACACTCAGCAGCATATTAGGAGTGATGTCTCTCCATGAACCCAGATTAAAAACACCTTCAAATGAATAAAACCACATCATCATCCGTGTTATTTGAACAAGTTTATTTCATTTTCACATAATTTTTTTTACCTTGTGTACATTTCAGAAGCACTTATTTTAAAGTATTCCCAATAAAAGATCTCTCATTCAGGATTTCCTTTAAACCAATGAACATATATGAATATACACATTTTCAGAGAAGCAGTTTCCCATCAGTTCGGTTGGACACTTTCATCTCAGGCGGCTGCAGACGGAGGTTTGAGGAGGCTGCAGGAGAATCTGGACCTCTGGCTTCCTACTTAAAGAGCCCCCCGAGAGCGTTCCCCATACCTGAGAGAAAAAGGATCCGATTAATAAAAGACACTGAATGTGAAAAGACATCAACAGCCGCGGGCCAAACGCTGCAGTTTCTCTAGTGTCCGGCAGGGGCAGCAGTGAGTCAGTCTCCATAGACTCCCATGTTAAAACTGCAGCAGAAACAAATGTTTACAGTCTGATACACAAACTGCTTGACTTTTGCTTGCGTGTGGAGGAAACCTCTACAGCTCTTATGTTGAGTGTAGGCAGACTGCTAAAGAATGTGTCAGGAGGAACTCAGAGGACGTTTTTATTGTTCACATGTTGAATTTTTTAACAGCTGGGATGCAACGATTTCATAAACCCACAGAAAACATGTTCAGCTGCTACCAAACTCAAAATGAGTCTTTAGTTAGTTTAAATGTTTGGCATGTTTCCTGTGGTCTATCGTTTATGAGGAAACTGCATTGTGCTGTCATTTATTAAGGTTTGTGATCCACTGCTGGTCATGAAGTGCAAATTAACCTGCACAACATAAGATCAGTTTTAAAGTTGTTTCACTTTAAAGTAAGAAAAGGATGCTGTTACAGATCCTGGCACAGCTGGGATCTTATCACATCCACATCATGTGACAGCTGTTGCTTTGCCGTAGCTGTGAGCTTCACAGTTACAGGAGGAAACGAAAAGGAAGTTAGACAGCGCTCACCTCCTCCTGCTCCTCCTTGATCCTCATTCTTGTTTCCACCGGCCAGTTTGAGGACGTCTCCCACGCCGAAGCCTCCTCCTCCTCCTCCTGCTCCTCCTTGATCCTCATTCTTGTTTCCACCGGCCAGTTTGAGGACGTCTCCCACGCCGAAGCTTCCTCCTCCTCCTTCCTTCTTCTGCTCACCCTCCTGCTGCTTGTTTCCACCCAAGGCCTTCTTCACGACACCTTCCACCACCTTACCTGCACAGTAATGATTTATTAGAGGACGTCCTCACTGATGTCATCTTTTTATCATCTTTCCTTTTCTTTTTGTATTTTTATAATTTTTGCTAAAACTGTTGAACTGATTCTGCTTTAAATGATTTAAATATGTTCATGTTTGAATGGAACCTGTTTTATTTAATAGCTCTGTAGTTTCTGTGTCTGATCATCTGTCTGACATTTTTCTCTCATCTTTGTTTTTAAACTTGATCCATGAGTAAAGTTATGCTCTTTGTCGTCATGGTTATCATTGAGCTGTGTGTATGAAACATGATGTCAAATATGATGCGAGTAAGTTTGACTCTACAAAAACGTCCCAACTTTCAAATGTTTGAAACACGATCTGATGATAAAAAGAAAAAAGTGCAGATTCTTTCATAACATATTAAAATCTTTGCCTTTAGCTTCTGATTGTGCATCTTTAGAAATAAACTGCCTGAGGTTTGAAGCTGTTGCAGACAGCAGAATAAAAACTCTTCTCTTTTTAAAATAACATTTAAACCAAACTCACCGGCTTGCTGTCCCGCAGTACGAGCAATCCCGTCCATGACTGCTGCTGTCTGGAGTGTGTCTGTGGATGCCGAAGCTTCGGTCTTATACACGCGGGTGCGCTCGTCCCCTCAGGTGATGCGGTACGAGAGCCGTTCCCGCCCTGCTGAGGAATCAGGTGTGGCTGCCACACAGGACCAATCATGTTGGTGTGAACCCAGGCGGCAGTTGAAGAGTGACGGTGAGGAGCTCCACATGTAAAAGTCACATCGCCTGCGGTCAGAGCTACGCCGATACTATGAGCATCACCTACTGGCTCTAAAAACAATGAGGGGTGTGTCTGCATATTTAAGTGACAATAACACACTTTATTATTAATGCTCATAATAAAAACCTGCTTTCGTAGAACTGCATCAGGACACAGCAGGAAGGACTGTGTGTGTGTGTGTGTGTGTGTGTGTGTGTGTGTGTGTGTGTGTGTTGCTCTCTGTCATGACACAAATGTGTCTTCTCTCTTTGGTTCCTGCTGGTTTGCTGTCACACGGCTGCTCGGTTCTCACACTGCTGTGTTGATGGAGGCAGCGATGAGGATCGGGTACGTGATTGGCTGCTGAATCCAGGTGTTGCTCTTAGCAGATGGTTTATGGGTTGGACTGCACCTGCCCAGCTGTTGTTGAACGCCTTTCCACATTAGTTTACAGTAACCATGGAAACCAGGTGACAGGACAAACTCACCTGCAGCCTTTTACGCGCAACATGTTCATGTTGATCTTATTATTATTTACAGGAGTCAACATAATGGAAGCAATTCAAGCAACATAATTTCACGTCTTCAGTAATATTTTTTTTTTTAAAATGAGATAAAAACAACATTTTTAAATTTGAAATATATAAATAAATATATAAATATATATTCATGTTAGTCCACATTTTGAGACTAAAACTCAAAATCTCAAACTAGCATAATAAGATAATACAATATAAAATCCAAAACATTTAACATTCCTGAAAACCCTCTGCTGTCTGATCATTTCCTGATAACATTTACATTTACAATAATTGATTACACAGCGGTGGAGAGTAGACTTTATCACAGTAGATGTCTTTCTGAAAGTGCTGTAACTAAGTTTAAGAATATAATCCACCCACTGTTATCATCTTCAATGCCCTGTACCAACACAGAGCAGAGCAGCTATCTGAACGCTGCTCCAACAGAGGTCGATTATCTTGTTAATAATTTCACCTCCTCACTACGTACGACTCTGGATACTGTAGCTCCTGTGAAAACTAAGGTCTCTAATCAGAAGTACCTGACTCCGTGGTATAATTCTCAAACACGTACCCTAAAGCAGATGACTCGTAATCTGGAGAGGAAATGGCGTGTCACAAATCTAGAGGATCATCATTTAGCCTGGAGAAATAGTTTGCTGCTTTATAAGAAAGCCCTCCGCAAAGCCAGAACATCTTACTATTCATCACTGATTGAAGAAAATAAGAACAACCCCAGGTTTCTCTTCAGCTCTGTAGCCAGGCTGACAAACAGTCAGAGCTCTGTTGAGCCAACCATCCCTTTAACGTTAACTAGTAATGACTTCATGAACTTCTTCACAAATAACATTTGAATTAGAGAAAAAAGTATCTGTGAGTGCATCTACATAAGAAGGGACAGTGTTTGCATCCCACCATCCACTGTAAGGACACAGATGTGAGCTCCCACGAGGTACCTGAACTGAAACTAGTTGAGGTTTAGTCCTTATACAGCACAGCAGAAACAAGTAGGCAACCTTTTCTGTGTCGTCTGGAAACATTTGGTCTATATTAACTTTTCTACGTGTGTTGTGTAGATCTTCACAGTGCAGCAAAAGTGGCCCAAGTATGGAGCCTTGTGGGACTCCTACAGAGGATTCAAGCTCAGCAGATCTTTGGTATACACTGTTATGATTAAATCCACATTAAATCATAACAGCTTCTTCAGAAAGATGAAAACGTGTGAGTTTCATAAACAGATTGTGACTGGCAGTATCAAATGGTTTTAGTCGTTTGCTGTTTTTCCTGCTATATGTTTCTTTATTGTTTAAACTCAGTTAATCTTGACTTTTAAAAATTAGCGAGGAGTTTCTTCAACTGCCACTTTGTGACAGAAACACCCATCAGCTGCTCTGCAGAGAAACAGGTTTCTCTTTCGTTAAGTGACAGTTTCACGCGATCATCAGCAAGAAGTAAAAATACTCGTGAGGAACGCCCTGCAGACTGGAACATACCGACACATCGCTGCACCTGAAAACATCCAGTAAATCTGGAACACAAAGCTTAATCAGGTCAGGAAACAAAGAGCAGACAATAAACTAACTGAAAATAGAACTGCATTCCCAAACACTGGGAACGTTCAGCAGCTCAGCAGCTCAGTCACATGATCGGGTCTGAAAAGAGGATCTCAGAGTTTTTCAGAAGTAAAGAAGAGCCGAGGTTCAGCAATCTGCAAAAACTCTACTGTGAAGACAATTTATAAAAATCACAGTTTTACAGAAGTTTATGTTCTGGGTCAAAACTCAAACTCAGAGTCCAAGAAAAGTGCAGATCAAAGCATCAGTTACAATTAAATTACTATTTGAAATTCAAATCAACACAATAATAAAAAAGATGATATAGATTCATAATTTAAAAAATGATGAAATAAAATTTCTAAACTGAAATCTGAAATCAGAA